>NC_090940.1:333573973-333875454 GCF_040938575.1 Ambystoma mexicanum | reverse complement strand
CCCATTTGCCCCATTGCATTAAAACGATCTAAATATTTGTCCCTTAAAGATGTCAAAGCAGTACAGTCTAAAAAGAGATGCCGAGCAGTTTCAATCACCCCAGAGTTTTGCAAAAATGACAGATAGGATCTAAATCAGAAAACTCCTTCCTTTTATGTAGAACTTCCCGAGTCAGAAGGAGATTCCATCTGAGTTTAATGAGAAGAGAGCGATAATATCTGTTGGGAAATTGATTCAGAATAAAAGGCAGCAGGCCTCTTTTCTTATGGTCAAATTGTAAGTCTCTCAAAGAGGGATACAAATGTAATTTTTCAATAATGTTACTCCAGTCATGACTGAAAAGACACTCCTTGACCTTGTTAGGATTCGTTAGTAGGGTGTCCCTATCAGACGAAATATCCAACAGGGTCTTGTCACAGAGATCACTAAAAGCGTTAAGATATAAATTCTGGACTAAAGGTCCCTGGGAAGAAATCATGTGACCCACATCAGCATAGAGAGCATCAGGTTTGGGAGAGAGCAAAGCTGAAAAAAGTGAAAGAACCCTCCAGAGAATCCTGGCTCGAAATGAGAGTAACCCTAGTTCATACCTAATAACCACTGTTGGAATGGAATTTGGCAGTTTTAAAATTTTTCTCCAATAGATACCCTCAAGAGAGTCCCAGAAAATCAAAAGTGCCGAGTAGCGGAGTTCCATTCCATACAAAAGCTTTGGAGTAACCTTACCCTTAAAGAAATCCACTACAGGCTTAAGGGAGAACATGCCATATTTATTGTCTAGTCTAAGGGATTGGGAGATGAGAGGGAGCAATTTGTGTCTAAGAAATCGTCTAGGTTCGATCGCCGAGGGTTGGGCCAAAATCAAATAACCAAGATAGACGATTTTATTTGCTCTAATTATATTTTCACCACCTATTTTCCATACTTTGTTATTCCCCATTCTCCCCTTTGAGAAGACCATAGTACGGGTTTTGCTCGGGTTAATCTTAAGCCCATTAAGAGTGGTGTATTCTTCAAATTTGCAAATGAGCCTCTGCAGGCCCACTTTAGTTTGATCAAAAAGAAGAAAGTCGTCGGCATAAGCCAACCATGAGAGCCTCAGATCCCCTAGTTTAGCACTCACCATGCCTGCATTTCTCAGAAAGTCATCAACATCAGCCATACAGAGGATAAAGAGACAGGGAGCTAACGAGCAACCCTGTCTCACCCCAATACGTGTCCTTATCCTTCTGGAAAGGGTTCCTGCCAAGTCAAGCCTGATATGGACCCCAGAATTTTCATACATAGCCATGATAAGAGTTAAAAGCCCGGCCAGAATACCCCATTTGGTTAATTGTTCCCAAAGTCTTGACCTGATAACCAGGTCAAATGCATTTGACAGGTCGATAGACGCAACGTAAAGAGAACCATCATATTTACCCCAGGTGGAAGTCTGCAGGGCGCTGAGAATAAGACCATTGAGATTAGTTGAGTGGCCTGCCCTACAGCCTGTTTGTTGTTTGGGGAGAATATGATTTTCCCTGATCCAAACGTTAAGGTGCGAGAGCAACAAAGAGGCAAAAAGCTTACAATCCGCATCAATAAGCGAAATAGGTCTATAATTTTTGACCTCGTTACGTAAGCCTCTTAAAGATTGGAACATTATGAGCAGTTTTCCAACTAATGGGTACCTTCCCAGAATTAACGACATCTTGAAAGAGCAAAGAAAGAAGGTTAGCCCAGAGATCTGGCTCGGCTTTAAATGTATTGTTAGTGATACCATTAGGCCCCGGAGCCCTAGATTTCTTGGCTTTGGAGATGAGTCCTAGTACTGTCTCGGAGTCAGTAGGAGGCTTCCATGAGTCCTTAGAGGGGTTGTTCCCCAGAAGACAGGAAACTAATCCCTCACCCCCAGTGTCAAAGAGTTTAGTATAATGCTCAACCCATTGAACCTCAGGGATGGCATTCAGCTGGTCAGCCACCGCTGCATTGTCTAAGCTAGATACCGTAGCCCAAAATGCCCTCAGAGCTCATTTTATGAGCACTGCAAGCATATTCTCCGCGTCATTTTGTAGCATAGTAGCTTTTCTAGACTTACAATAATTTTTATATTTTTGGTGGATAGTTTTAATTTTTGTTTTTTTGTCGGCCCATTCAATATCTAGGGCTTGTACATCTCTAATGAGTTTCCTAGTGAGACCCTTTACATTAGCCAATTCTTGGTCAAATCTATGAGGGTGAGATATTTTAGAAGCACCTTTCCTAAACTGGCCATGAATACGACACTGGATAGCATTGAGAAAGCTATCAAAATGAACTGTATTGAAAACTGCTAATTTCCAACAGAAAGAAGTATGGTTAAAAGAAGAAATCAGTTTACGATTAAGTAAACTGATATTGAGAGGAGTCCAACGTACCTCTGTCCCTTGTCCCACAGTTTGGAGATGGGTAGGACCCCCCGCAGGCAAAAACTTAGTAGGAAAGGGACAGAGAAATGAGACCCGGAGGATACCATGGTCACTCCATGAATTGAAAGAAACCTCGACATTAGACGAGAAAGGAATGAGAGAGTGATCTACAAACACATAGTCTAAGGTAGATATTGAAGAGGATCTATGCCATGTGGGACGAGGTAAATTAATAGCGTCATAAAAACCATTGAGACAAGTTAGACCCACTGAATCCAAGGCGAAATTCCAACGACGACCCCGTGCGAATTTCAGACCTAGGCGAGAATCATCCTCCATAGCCAATCCCAAGTCGTCATAATTGGATTCGGTAGAAATAGAGCAATCCGAATTAAGATCACCTGCCAGGATCAGTTTACCCCTAGGGTACAAAGATCTCCAAGAAAGAAGCATATGCGTTAACTTTTGCAAAAACGGCTCAAGAGGAGAGATTCCCTTGTGCCAGTATACATTAACCAGAAGTAGAATAACCGTTAGATCAAGAGAGAACACCTCCAGGGTCAGGATACCAAAAGGCGTGTCCAAAAGCACCTTAGTCCTGAAACCTAAAGAAGTTCTTAATCCTATAAGAAGACCACCCGACGGCCTCCCTCCCAAGCTGGGTTTAGCATTTTGAGAAAAGGTATCAAACCCATCTAAAACGGGATTTGAGAGCATCCAAGTTTCTTGGAGAAAGAAACAATGCGAAGCCCTAATCAGAATGACAGTGTCTAAGTTCGTAAAGAGGTGAGAATTACCTCTAGAATTCCAGGAGAGAAACCCAAAGCTATTCACAGGAAGAACATCTGGAGAGAGTTCTGAATTAATCAGAAGGTACTCATTTCCACAGACCTGCGGTGACCTGTGCCCAGTTGCGAAAGTTTCCATTTGATTTGGGCATAAATTGCCTCCGTTGGGGCTGTGGGGTTCTTTCCGGATGATATACCATAGTGAAATTATCCCTATATTCTGCACCCCCTTCATTATTACTGGAGATCTGAGTGGGTTCCAGTAAATTTGCTTCAAATCCAAGTTGCTTTAACTCTTCCCTATGCCGCATGATCAAGTCCAGAACCACTCTTGATTTAAGAATGATATTACTTACATCTACCCGATCCTGAATGGGGAAAAAAATGCTATCCATGTCATAGCTAGAGATGAGAGAGAGCGAGGGAAGTTGATGGACGATCTATAAAATATTACCACGATTTAAACAGATTGGCATATCTTGGCCCCAAAGGCTGGTAAACTGTATAATATCACGAGGAACTTTTGATTCTGATAAATCAGGTAAAGAATCAGAGATCTTTTTAGTAAACTGAGTTAAAGAATCAACCGCCAAGTCGGGGCCCCTAGCACCTCTTAGTATAGTCCTATTTTGAGTAACATTTGGACCCACATTATCTTTCACATAATTTAAAGGAAGTATTGTAATGAACAGAATCGGGCCCAGAGGGGACACCTTTACGGCCCATAATCGGGCCAACAATAGGCAAACTTGGAAAGGCTGGGTTAAAAGAGAGAGGGGCAGACAAACCCCTCTCTAGTCGAGCTCCCATATCACCGTCCCTAGTTATAAGCTCAATATTAGCAGGAAGACCCTCAGTAACAGCAATGAGCGATGGCTCCAAAGGTAGGGGCGGGGTAGAAGAAGCCCCATCCGGGGACAGGCATATATTAGACTTAGGCACTGCCCCACATACAGTTTTAGGGACCAGTATCTCCCGGAATAAGTGTTTGACCATATCAATGTTAACCAAGTTTGCTGTAATCGTTGGCAGAGTAATCTCTGAATGGCTCTGATCTATCCCTGATATGCAGTTAGATGGAATAATAGGGAGTACTACAGCAGAAGAGGAATCCTTTGCTTTGACAATAATATTGGTGGTTAGCACAGTAGAGGCATTAATGGAGGTCGGCTCTAGTGAACTTGGAGCAGTTGTCAAGGTACTAGAAGCCACAGAGTCCAAAACACCCTCAATATTAGGTCCCACTACTAGGGAAGGAATGTTGTTAGTCGAGGGACCATCAACCAAACCATCCGGTAAGGGAGATAGAGCTGCTGTAGTGGGAAGTAAGTCAGCTGTGGCCGCAGTAGCCACTGTAGTAGGAATAGGGGTCAGAGAAACCACTGGTTCAACAGAATTCCCAGTCCCCTTTGGAACGGGAGTAGTAGATGAGGAAGCTAAAGTATTTACCAAGAAGAGATTTTTAAAAAATTGGTTCGTATATGAATTTAAATTTTTCACGTTCTTCTGATTTTTAGTTTTCTTCATTTGCTGAGTAATTTTCCTTTTCCTTCCTATACAGGGCAAAACTTTTTGATGTAAAATTTCTTTGATGGGTTAAATGGGAACAGATGAATTCTCTAAAGTCGGAATAGATATGAAGTCCAGAGAAGAGGCGATGAGGGCACCCTTAGATGTATCTACCGGTTCTAAAGACCTTCCCACAAGGGGAAGACCTTGAACAATAAGATTAGGAAGCGGACCAACCGATTCCTCTTGGACTTTCTCCTCCATTAATACCATAGTAAGTTTGGTGTGAGGGGTAAGATGTACTGCCTTCGATCCAGTGACCTCTCGCATACCCTCGGAAATAGTTGTCGAAATCATAGAAGGTTGGCTACAAAAATCCAAAGCTGGGCCTTGAGGGACCATAGGACCCAGGCCCTTAACTAAAACTACCTCTTGTATACTTGGCGTAGTCGCAGTGAGCCCTTTATGCACAATATGGGCTTCAGACGGTAGTTGATTAGAAGGGATTGGGTCAGGACCGTGTGTGGACAAAAGTGGATGTTATTCCTTAATAATTTTAACTAACTCTTCAAATCTGTCAAGGCCCTCTAACCTAGAATAGATTTCAGATAGGAGGAGAGAGTGAGATTTGACCTCAGACCATATATTATCATACAAACTCACAAAGGAACTCAGAACCATATTCAGAGCCGAGATAGTAGGTTGAGAAAGTTTAATTCTTTCATCTGCCTCTTTAAGAGTATGATGTAAGATAGATTTGCTGCCCTGATCCTTTTTTGAGTCTGGGAGTAGACCCCTTTCTTTCAACCAATTTTGTTTCTCTGTGTACTTATCAATAAATTTGATGAGATCAGAAGGAGAGCCTGCAAAGGAATCATTACAGATTTGCTGGGTGACATTATTTGTATTATTACAATTGGGGCCCAGGTGACTATCAGCAATTGCCTTGTCTGCACATTCTATAATGCTGATGTTGTCAATATCCTGAGCTAAAGGGTCTTCAATCTCCAATTTCTTAACTACATCAACTAGATTAGTATGATCTAATGAAGACACTGCAGTGTAGAGATTTAACAAGGGTACAAGATGTAGTCCTCTTTCCAAAGAAGTGTGAGATATTTTTCCCTTGAATTGGTTTCCCTTGGGTACCCAGATTGGATTTTTGTTTTGAGGGTGGGATTATGGGTTTTGTTGAATGGAGTTTTGAACAAAATAGGTATAGATTTCCCTGTAGGAGTGTATGGAGTTGCAGCCACATTAGTAGACAGATTAACATGGATAGTCGAAGTATGATTAATGCCCCTATCTGCGGAATTAACCTCTGGCGAAGGTTCAGTGGGAGGAGAAACAATGTTCCCATTGACCGTCACATTGGTAATGCAGAGGCATTATCTATAGAGTCAGCTGCCATAACAGATAATATAGGTGTCCTGGGATGAGGGTGGGCAGGTGTTGAAAGAACAATATTAACCATATTGTTGTTAGAGTAATCCAAATGGCCCTTATCCTTTTGAAGAGTAGCACCTTCCGCAAGATTAGAGGCTAAGGTAGCTGCTAGTCGTTCTTCCTGTGTATCTATCGAGATATCATGAGTTCCATTAAAGATACAGCTATTGTAAGCTGTATTGCGTGGAATAATACCCATAGCATTGAGTACCTCAGACCTATCGCTGACATGAATTTGAGCTTGGGCCAGGGTTTTAAGGAGTAAAGGGTTATAAGGGGCATCTACTGGAACATGATGTAATTTCCCCAGTATAGCCGGGGAGGGAACATCTAACAGAGTAGTAACTGCTGAAACAGAGGGTAAATTACCAATAGCAGTCTGACTTCGCAGTCCCTTGCGTGTCAATCAGAGAGAACCAAGACCCAGGAGGGAAATACAGGGGACCTAAGAAAATAACAATAATGGGTTAAGCTAAAAAGTGAACCTGAATTACAATGATTAATTTTTTCCTTAAAATACACAAAAACAACGTACACAACAGTCGATAAAATTATGAACATTGAGATCTAAAAATATTGCACTAAAAAACCAGAGGCGACCTCTTAGATTAAAAATACAGAAAGAAATGGATCTATGCAGCTCCCTCCCCAAAAAAAAATAGTAAAAACAGATGTATTATGAACTAGAATTGATAATGTTCTTAGTCAATACGTAATCAAAATATATTGATTTTAGGAATAACCACAGTCGTCAATAGAACCAGGAGGAGCGCTCAGTCTCAGGGTAGGGAACGCCTGACAGCTTGTGGAGCTGCCAGAGTCCGACTCTCCACCCCAAACCCTTAGAGCTGAAGAGGTGCTTGAGGATGAATTATGCAGCACAAGACCCAAGTTCAAGTTACTCACAGGTCACAGCCAAACAGCACAACAGCGGCTCCAGCCCTTACTGCCTCCATGGCTTAACGCTGCAAGGGTGGTTGTGCCGGGATTAAGAGGACCTTCAAAGTCACGTGGTCCGTCACGTGACCGCAGTCAGGTCCGCCTCCTCCAGGAAGCAAACAGTGCCTCAGCAAGAGCAATGCTTGCAGTGCTGAGGATAAACAGGGCACAGGAAATGCTGCAATAAAAAGCACACGTTCAAGCAGCAAAGCGTTCCTTTAAATGAATGCAGAACTCCCCGCTCGGGTGGTTGTGCCGGGATTAAGAGGACCTTCAAAGTCACGTGGTCCGTCACGAGGAATGAATGCAGAACTCCCCCATTATAAATAACCTATCATATCATGTGCAGTGTTTACCTTGGATCATGAACCACGTGATTATGTGACTTGTAATCTTCCACTTCGCTGATCTTTTGTGTGGCTAGTATCAGCAAGTGATGGGTCTACATGATCCACTTGTGAAGTAGTCAAGTCCCTTCAACGAGCATCTTTATGATTACTCATACTACATGGAGGATCCAGAGAGGGCCGCCGTGCATTACGGCTTCTTAATATCACTCAGGATTTCTGAAGACAATACAAATTAGAACTCCACAGGAGACTGATTATTAAGTGTTCCTAGAACCATGAGAATGCTTTGCAACACCCAAATATAGGGCATTGTGTGATTTATATGTTGCATGTACACACACACCACACAACTTTACACTTACAGGGTCACTCACACATATACATTCTTAAAAACGCACTTGTTCACACTGGTTCACATACACAGATTGCGCTCGCACACACACACACGCACACACACACACACACACACACACACACACACACCTCTGCTTCCAGCCAATAAAAACACTGGTACCTTTACCAGACAGGTTTCCAAAAACAATGGTGCCCATATTTCACTGGTTTTGCGCTGATTGCATTCACTGCCGGTTGCCCAACGTATCGAATTCAAAGCGCTCTACATTGTGCATTGTGCTCTCCACGATCAAGGGGGCAGAGTATCTTTGTGTCAAATGTGTACGCTATCTTCCGAAGCGCTCCCTGAGGTCTGAGTCGGCTGGCCTGCTCTGTGTGCCTCCTTTTCGCCATTCCCGGATTGGGGGACGTGCCTTCTCTATTGCTGCGTCCAACCATTTGCCCTTCAGGAATGCTCTTAGAACCCATCTTTTTTAACTTAGTGGCTGATGGTGGTTGGCTTCGTTTTCAGGTCCTGTCTCTTCCTCTCCAGTGCCATGATGCCTTAGGGCGACCGTGCGCTTTATAAGTAATCATAACATAACATAACATAACGTAAAGCATGTCAGTTAACCAATTTAAAATAAAGTCAGAATCTGGTGAGCTGACACTAAAAGAACGGATTAGTCGCTGCCTTTCTGCTTCATTGCTATGGATGTAAACACTGACTACGTCACCATAGACAATCCCTTTTCTTACTGCTGATGCATTTCTACCAGATGACAACCATTCTTAGGACACGGAATGACAGGTAGTTTGAAATATGAACTAACGGTAGAATTAGCAACAGCTTTCTAAAGGGTACATAACATGTTAGTTTTCAAGAATCAAGGTTCCTCGTTTCTCTTTTTTGTTTTACCCTAATTCAGTGCACATGCATTTTCTTCATAGTCTCCATCTTTTTTCATAATCTTTCAACTATTGACACAGACCTAGATGCGCGTTACATACTTTAAGATCATTTTAGCATGCACAGCAATATAATACTCATTTTCTTTCAAATTTAGCCATCAAATTGAATACATCAAATCTAAAGTCAGCTTAAGTTCAGATTCAAATTATCCTTAAAACCACACAATTCATGATAAAAATGGGAATGATTCCAAGGACAATGTCACGGTTTCTCACATAAGAGACACAATTACATTAGCACCCGGGGCAGGGGAGCCAATCAATCGGGTTGCTCGGAAAGCAGGCTGAAAGCCATAATCCAAGCCTACGTTCCAAGCAACCTGATGGCTGCTCTCACACCTGCCATTTTCCCCTCAACCTCCCCTCCCCTTCTCTTGGTCACAGTTCCCTCCCCTCCACACACACCTGCCTCACTCACCTTATTATTTTGGCAATGCCTCAACTGCCACCACCCCTGCAGCCTCTCGGCCCACCATCGAAATGGAAGAGGGGCTTTGCTTGGAGCCCACCTTCCAGCTCCATGGCAGCTATCTTAGTTAAGTATTTTGTGTAAATGAACGGGACACCTAGAGGCGTCCCGTTCATTCATACAAAATACATTGCTGTCAGCACCCCAGGATTACGGATTGCAAATCTGGGGTGCTAATAACAATAATACCTGATCCGGTAGGCCGGATCGGGTGGTAATGGCACTGGGCCCATTGTTAGCCCTCGATTGGGCCCCGGGACATTAGCACACAAACCGGCCACCAGATCGGGTATTATTGCTTAAATAAAAAAGAATTCCCAGTGCTAAAATGCTATTAAGGCTTCTATTTTTTAAAGTTACAATGTCTGAGAAATTATCCCATATCCTATAACTTCTGTCAATTCGATTTTACATGCTAGCAGTAGCCATAGAAAAAGTGTTATCAACAATATACCACGTGGTGAACTTTTGAGAGCTAGGAGAAACTGCAGTGAGGAACAGAATTTTGTAAAATAATGTAAGTCAATCGGAACCAGATTCAAAGAGAGAAGTTATACTATTCCAACTATTAACAAAGCATTACAAGATGCTAAAGGAATGGCACAATCCTGCCTTTTATCACAAACCCAGGATCCACAAGCCAAAATCTCGAATACTTTTCCAAAATATGTGAATTTTATTAAGAAATTCTCTAGTGACTCTAAATTCATCTATCACATTTTAAATAAACATTGGAATCAGCTATTACTCGACCCAGATTTGGTACCCTACATTTCTGAAAAACCTATGATCACATGTTCTAAAGCTCCCACTCTCAGAAACCTACTCTGTTCCTCCTTTTTGAAATCTGGTTCCAATAGACAGCAAAACTGGCTATCTGAGAACATCAAACCTAGTGGTTTCCACAAGTGTAGGACATGCAATTTTTGTAAGTTCGCTCTGTCACCAACCAAAGTCTTTACCTGCCATGGAAACCTTAAAGTTAATATTACGGACTTCATCAACTGTCGTTCAAAGTACATAATTTATGGAGTTGTATGTGTGTGCAAGAAAGTGTATATTGGCAGTACCAACCGGGAGTTGAGAATAAGGATCAGAGAACACTTTGCCAATCTGAATAGTCAAGATGCCAAATTGCCTTTTGCATTACACTGGCAAAAGGAACATCAAATGACACACCGAGACATCAAATTTGTTGGTCTGAAATTCATCAAGCCACATACCAGAGGTGGTGATAGGCAATTGAAACTACATCAAGAAGAAGCATGCAAGATCTGTAAACTACGATGTGTGCAGCTCGGTTTGAATCAAGAACATGAATTAAATGTATTTCTATGATCAATCAATCGAAGATACCTTAAAGTGGCAGATGTAATGGTGATACTTTGTGATGCTGCCACATCCCAATAGGTGCTCGAACTAACACGTTAATTGTAATATAGACCTGAATAAGATTTACTGCCAATCCATCAGCCCAAGGACACTGGATACTCTCTCATCCCATGGTGCCCCACAAAAGGACTCTTACTACTAAAAACTTCAGTTATATTACTAGCTTAGCTATACTAAAACACATGTATACTACTTATGTGAGCACACATTCATCTCTGAGCCTCTCTACCTCCATATAAGCCTTCTGAGGTATTACACTAGCACTCCAACTGACGTGCCACCACAACTTAATTTAGGTTTATTTCCCAAACGTACTTAATCGCGACCCCTTCTATCTGCTATATCAGTACTACTTGCAGATTATGCAAGTAACTCTCAACATGTATACAGACTACTATTTATGCATTTCTTTAACTATTGACTGTAAACCAGTGCATTAGTGAATTTGTTTCGCCATATTTACCTTAGTACTATAACAGCAACGCACTTTTATTCCTACTGATCGATAACTTACATTAATTCATTTTAATGGCAGTGCTTGATGTTATTAGTCCCCTGACCTGGGTCACTCTATTCAACAAAACCGCATGGCTAAACACGGGACGTCTCGCTCCGAAGAGAGTTTGTGTTGCCAGGCAACACTTTAGCACAGGACTACATGCACGAACGAACTTGCGGGAGACCAGATATTTTGTGCCGACACCCGGTACCAGCTTCAATACAGATATCCTAAATATTTGAGCATATTACTAATACTTTTCTACGTGTAAGCTCTCAGTTACAAAATTTCGCAATTTGCTGCATAACTCCTTATGGGACACCATTAGGTGGAGTTGCACGGTGTTGCTATGCAACTCCTGAACACTCTGGTCACATTACCCAAGCCTATTTCCATTTCCTGGGTTGTCATAGTCTGTTTCACCCAACACCCACATTCCGAAATCCTGAGATCGGCCACACGGCAGGGATGTGAGTCAGCTATGCATTGAAGCAGCAATATGGTGAGCCTTCTTTGCTCCAGATTGTGCTTAGTCAGAACCTTTTCCTGTTTAAGAAAGTGAACCAAATGACATTTCAACACGCTCTCAAGCCCAGACTCACTTAAAATTAATCAGCTTCTATTTTCGGCTTACGCCTTTATGCTAAAGTACCACGGACTCGGGTTGACATTTACGAAAACACGTTTCTCTTTATTTCTTTTGTTCTAGCACACTATCTGTCAAGCTTACTACAAGCTCTAAATTTGGAAACTAGCTTACAGGCAAATTTATTGACAACGAATATCGCAACTCAAATATCGAGAATGGTAGGTAAGCCGCAGTGCTTTTTCTAATCAAACATGTTCTATCTACTATGATTCCGTGTTTATGGTTATGATAGAAGCAGGTTGTGTCTGCTTTTCAGATGACATACACCGTACGGACGTCTTATTGAAATTAGAAGTAAACTCAAGCTAATACAGTGCGACTTCATGCACACAGCCGGTATCCTGTTTTCAATTTATCAGGTACCCATTAGTTAATAACACTAGCCTTTGGGATGTCTACATGCTCACCAAGCATCATTAACTTAACTGGAATGTTATTTTTAACTTTGTATAACATTTGAGAACTGTTCATTCATTCTATTCATTTATTTTTCTTTTTTTCTCCCTGTCCCCACTCTTCCATTCCTGTTTTTCTTCATGCCTCTGTGTTTCTTCATATAAATTTGTGATTTTTAATTAATTCATTAATATCCATGTTGGTTGTTTGAACTATTGAAAACCAATATCCTGCTTTCAACTTATCAGTCAGTTATATATTTACACGCCCTGAAGACGGCCCAGTTTGGGTTGAAACACGTGTTGGCGTTTTCAGTTTTTGCAACATTGTTCTGTTGGTATCTCTTGCCTGTGTAACACTGTTGTGCGGACCCTTCTATCAGTCAACGGATTCCTTTTTGATGCAAACCCACCTAGCAGACTCTTCAAATGTATTTTTGCAAAAAGGGTTTTTTGTTAAAACCTTTTAAGTGAAAAATTTGTATAACTTCTTATGTTGGAACTTGTGCTTTCTGTTTACAAAATCTGTTAATAACAAATAACCTGCAACCTTAACAGGCCCTATTTTAGTCTGTTTTCTTTCATACACGGACACTATGAGGAGGCTCGGAGCGGGGATGGCCTGCCGTCAAGGGGCTTATTGTCATTAGTACCCTGGGCCCATTAGACCGGGGCACTAATGTGTTTTCCGGCTGCGAGATGCGTTGTGTTTTGCAGCTGAAAAGTTCCTAAATGTAAGAAAAATGGCCACCACAGACAGAAAATGTAGACCGTTTTCCCTTTCCGTGGAGGCCATAATAAACAAAGAAAATGGCCACCATCTAAGGGGGAGGGGAGAAGGGACTATGTGTAGTCCCTTCTCCCCTTCCATGGAGGCCATTTTCTTTGTTTACTATGGGCGCCATTGAAAGAGAAAATGGGCTATGCATAGTCCCTTCTCCCTTTCCATGGCACCCATTGAAGTAAGTTGACAAAAGTAAACAAATTAATGGCCGCCATGGAACTGCACATAGTGCTTCTCCCTTTCTATGACGGCCTGTCGCAGACCGGGAGCTGATGTGCTGGGGACTGAAGTGTTCCCAGCGCTTCCACTCTAGAAATGAAAAAAAAAGAAGGTAAGTGGGTGTGGGTGTTTAAGGGGGGATTCAGGTGAGGGGGATGGGGAGAAGACTTATGTGATTCCCCGGTGAGGGGAAATGCCATCCGCCGGCCGTGAGGAGGCTCAAGGCAATGGGATTACCATGTGGTAAGGTACGCATTCTGAGCCTCCCCATTGGCTGAGAGGCTACCACACCCCCTCGCCAGGTATTAATTAATTTTGTGAAAGTTTTATAACAAGACAAATTATAACAGGAATTGTTTAACAGCCCAAGGATGGTGTGAGATATGTGCTGAAGGGGCGGATACAAAAGTGGGGGTAGAGGGCGAAGAGAGAGAACAAATGTAGATATGTGCAATCAAATTGAGACAAGTGGCGACATTTATATTCGACCACAAAAACACATGCCTTTATCCCAATTGGAGTGTGATAGGGTGGCTTAGGACTCCTTGGAGCAAACAGGGGCAAGGAGAAGATGAGTGGGGATATTATGGTGCAAGTGCTAGAGTTGCTAGAAAACATCCTAAGGATCTGGGAAAGCCCCCTCAGAGAGAGATTTTTTAAAGGATCTCTTGAATCTGTATTTGGAAAGGCATTCCAGAATTTTAGGGCTGTGGCTGTAAAAGTTCTGCCTCAGAGGTGTTTCTTTTTCAACTTAAGTATCTATAAAAGGTTATCCCCTCCCGAGCTTCGATTTGTGGATGTGGATGCAAAGTTCAGGAGGTATTTAAGGTATTTGGGGAAATTGGTTTTTAGGATTCATTGAGATAGGCAGATACGTTTAAATCAGGCATTGGGCTTGAAAGGTTGTCAATGTAAACCGTTTATGGCTGGTGAGACAGGATCTTGCATCATATCATTGGTCTAGCAACAAGGTTCCAAATGATCGTGAGCTGATGGTTTTGGAGTTTTGTTAGTCTTATGTATACTGATTTGAAAGAATCTAAGTGGGATACGGTCAGAGTTTCAGCCAGCTTAGCCTTTTTGAGCCATTTCTAAGAATAGAAGGATTGTTTCTTTAGATGGGGTTTAATAAATGTTTGCAGGAGATCATGCAATTTGTGATTTAAATGGCAAGTTGTTGTTAAGAGTGATACAAAGGTTCTTTAAAGATTGCACAGGTACCAGGCATGTAGCAAGAGAATCAGGAGGGGTGAAAAGGAGTGTGAATTGCTTGGATGGTTGTCTTGAGTCATGTGATGGGATGGTGTAAGGACTATGACAGACAGTAGGATTTCAACATATCCATTTGATCCTACCATATTCAATTGTGGATCCTTCACCATGATTATCTGTTAGGACTTTCAGAATTGTTTACCAAACCTTTCCGTTCTCCCCCCTCCAATACATTTTACATAGTGTTCTCAAGCTCTGTGGACATATACTCACAGTCTCTTTGCAATGTGCTATGGCCCTTCTTCCCACTAGCCATGATTACCAAATATGTTTCCATCAGGATCTTGGAGGAAGAGATAGCTCAGGGGTAGTGCATTTGTCTTGGAAGCAAGACAACTCAGTGCAACACAGGTTTAATCCTGATCCGTGCTCAGAATCCACTCGCTGGTATTAAGCATGCTATAAATGAACAATAAAATATAAATAAATAAATGCTTCAGGGATAGCTGTCCTTTCACCAGCACATGAAGTCCTGTTTAAAGTAGTAGTTCAAGTTAGTTTTTGTGACTAATTTGGATTCACTTGTGAGGAAATAGCAAAACTCAATTGGAGCACATCCTTTGGAAAATGAGGCACACATATATTAATTCTCTTTTGATTTCCTATTCATAGACCTAGAATAAAACATGTATACTGTGTGCCAAGCAGTACAGAATTATTGATTAAATGAGTAGGTAAAATGTGTTGTGTGTGTGATGGGGTAGATCAATGAGTCAGCCATAACCCCCTTCTCAAGCTTTTCTAGAGATATGAAGCTAAACCTCTAGCTTTAGAAGAATGTATGTTTATCATATTTAAATGTTATTTTCCTAAACCCTTTTTGTGAAGATACATCTCAGAGATATTTCTGATTACTCTGGTTAGTGTCTCAAAATGCAATGAATCACTAACCTCAATTCTATGGCAAGACTGGAGGTGAGCATAATACTTGCCTCCTAGTCTTTAATATAATTAATACTCCCTGCACAGCTAGCATGGGTAATCTTTATTCCTCTAAAAACCATGAATTACTGTACAAACTATTTGGATCAATATGAATTTGTCTCCTGTCCAAGTTTATTAAGAACTGATGAGGTCTTCCTTCTAGTCGATCTTAGAGTTAGTACTTAGCAGGAAGCAACCATTTCTTCTTTTGACCTCTGATCCTAAGTTGAGGAGATTTCAGCTTTGCAATGTACACCCCATTGCTACATGCGCATTTCTACAATCTCCTTGAAGGCCTGATATTGCAGCAACATGCACTGTATTGGACACCATTTAAGCAATGGCAAAAGTTGGTGGTTGTGACAGAATGGCATCTGTGAGGGAGAAATAGTTCGAGCTTTTTTGAATCTTATTAATACAATTATGCAATTCATTCTCTTTCTAGAGTGAGAGCTGCTAACCAGATCCCACTTTCAAAATGCTTCAGGTCAAAAAACATCATGCACACATGTAACTTGCTTTGACCATCTCCTGACATCCAAAGCAACTGCCCTGCAGTGGCAGTAGGTGAGGTTCAAAAGTTGCATTTGTATTCCTGAACACTCAGCTCCTCATCAGTGCAGGCCTGGAGCTATGGCTGCACATACTCTCCTTTCCCGGCATCCTGAAGACCTCTGTGATGCCACTGTTCATTTTACCATCAGGTAAGCCCAGGGGGCTGCTGGAGCATATCAGCTTTTTTTGCAACATAAAGATGGCCGCCATTGTTGCTCGGTGTGGAGTGTTTCCCCGTGTGTGACCCGGAGCCTGCCTCTTGCTTCACCTGATTGGGCACCTCGTCTACATCAGCCCAATAGAGGGAGCTGGCAGGTGAAGCCCCTTCATCAAGGCCCAATTTTAAGGCCTGCATCCTTGCCCTGTCTGTCCCTTCTCATCAGTGCAAGCCTGGAGCTGTGGCGGCACATAGCCTCCTTTCCCGGAATCCTGAAGACCTCTGTGAGGCCACTGCACATTTTACCATCAGGTAAGCCCAAGGGGTTGCTGGGGGATATCAGCCTTCTTTGCAACATTAAGATTGCTCGTTTGTAGTGGAGTACTTCCTCTGTGTGCCCCAGAGACCTCCTCTTGCTTTACCAAATTGGGCCACCTCATCTACATCAGCCAAATAGAGGGAGACAGCATCAAGGCATACATTTAAGGCCTGCATCTTGCTTCTGTCTGGCCGTCCGGCTGTGGCCAAAGGGGCTGGGAGCCTCTCCCCCTCCATCCGGATTCCAACATCTGTTATTTCCTGCCAGCTCTCCACCCGCTGTTTGAAGGCAGGTAAGGTCAGTTGCCAGGCACGCTATTTCCTTTGCCCTCCCGACCTGCATATATCGATTCAAATTCCTGGTTGGTTCTGTTCTCATCCCTCCCCTTGTTATGTCCTTTTATCCATCACCTGCTTGCACCCTCCCCCTTCTGTTCGCATTGCTGGTATTTCTGTCCTGTCCCCGGCATTCTGTGGGCCCCTTATCCCACCCTCCCCATGGTTGCCACAATGCTCATGCTGCCTTCTTTTTCGCTCACAACTTCACAGACAGAGACACAGCATGTCGGCAGTCTCTTTCCTCACCCTGCATAATATGGAGGTGATCAAACTGTCTGGCTCCTACCTGCACTGGACCATCCACCTTTGACTAGCAGCTACCAGACGTTTACTCTTTTTACCTATGGGTTCATTTATGGGTTTGCCTTCATTATTGCTTACTGACCTGTCCTAAAATAAGTTTGACTCGTGTGTTGCTTCCCCTGAGCATTCCCCGCTTGAACTTAAGGCCTCATTCGCCTGATACCAATTTATGATGTCCTGCATCTTCTGAATGCTGGGTTGTTTTATAAATCTGCTGGCACAACTTAAATGCTGCATTTTACCGTATTACTGTAAAATTGAATCTAGATGTGCTTTTAATCTGCACTTTGATGGTTTTTTTGCTGCATTGTTACCGTATTGATGGAAATTCAAATCTAGATGTGTTTTGAATCTACACTTGGATGTTTTTTTGCTGCATTTTTACTGTATTGCTGGAAAATCGAATCTAGTGGTGTTCAAATTCTACTAGCTCTATTCAAATGTTTCACCTTGCTAAATCAAATTCCTTTGCTCCAACTCCTCAGGCTTTTCCAAATGTGTGATTTATCTACTGAGTGTGAAATTCAATTCAAGTTCCATCTGTAAAATACTGCCATTCAATTGCTATGCTTTTTTACCTATCCTGATTATCTATTCTAGATGCTCGCTTTATTGGCCGCTGTGCCCACACATTTGTGAACTGGCATTGTTCACTATCTGCCTTTGTAACTTAGGCCCTATTACTCATTACCCTTGATATACTGTTTCACTTGTTGCATGTGACTGTTCCTCATCTGATTTGCTGCTTGGCCGCCTGGTGAGTTCCTTGTATATTGTGCAGTACCTTCCTCTACTCCCCCCCCCCATAACTCTGGTGCTCTCTACTTCTCCCATCTATTCTAATTGCTACTCAATCGCCTTGCCTACCCCTGTCTCGAAGTCTGGAAGGCACACATTTAAGAAAGCACTCTTGGTCTCCAACCCAGGACTGCCCATTGCTGACACCTATGCCAATGCTTCCTCCAGGCAGACTATTACCGACATCCTCTTCACTATCTCCTCTCCTGACCATTGGATTCCCTGTATGGTTGCTATCCTCTCCCCCTTTTCTTCCTCTCCCATTAATGTTGCAACCAGATGGGAAGCTGTATTGAAATACTTCATATCATCTAGGTGCATCATTAATGTCTACCAGAACAACACTATCATGGCCCAGGGCTCTCAGCCCAACCTCCTCCTTCTTGACAGGTGTCTCCCATCTCTCATCAGCTTCCTCCCTTATCCTACCATTCCACCAGCTACCATCCCACTGGCCTCTTCGTCCCCACTGTCAGGTGTACCTTTCCCCTTGATCCCGCCTAGGAAGACCTTCAAAGGTGGCAACCAACTTCACCTTGCCACCCTCAACTCCTGCTCTGCTGTCAAACACTCCTCTGACATCTGTCACCTCCTTGAAGACGTTTACCTTGACATCCTCGCTCTCACCGAGATGTGGTCCAATGTTAGCTCTGTCACTGCTTTTGACACTCTCCTTCCTGAGGATTACAAGATCCTCTCCAAGACCAGGTTAAACTGATCTGGAGGTGAAGTGGCCATTGTCTTCCCTGAATGGGTTCCTGTTACCATCATACCCATTCAATCCTACTCCTACGTTGAATGTCTTGTCTGCAAGCTTTGCGTCTTTCCTACCTTCCCACTTGCTCTTGCTACCATATACAGGACTCCTGGGCTAATCTCCCCCTTCCTTTCAGAGTGGACCGGTTCTTCTAACCTCTACCTCTAAGCTACTCCTCCTCAGAGACTTCAATATTCATCTGGATTCTCCTGATGCGACCACTCTTCTCTTCTGAAACCTCTGTGTCTCTCTCTCCCTCACCGTTCTTCCCTCTGGCCTAGCTCACTCAGCCAGGCACATATGTTGGATACGCTCATCTAAGCTGATATCTCTGACCATGCTCTCCTCTCCTCCCATCTTGAGCTCCTGAGCTCCACAACTGAGCCTCTGCCTGCACTGCTAGTCTCCTTCTCCGTCATTCGACCGATGAAGCGAGTTTCAGTAGCTGCTTTTGCCACCCTCTACACTCCCTCACACTCCTAGTATTCACTCTCAGACTGACTCAGCTCTTACTAACCTCCACCTCGCCATCTCCAAAACCCTTGGCATTTTTGCCCCTGCCATAACGATCCTCAGACAGCCAGCTGCCAAGTGCAACAGCTGGTATGATTCCGTTCTAGCCTCGCTGAAAAGCAAGTGCAAATCTATGGAACGGAAGTGGTTGGCTTCTAGCACATCCTCTGACAAACTGGCCTGACGCCTGCTCCAGAGACAATACTGACTCTCCATTGGCTCCAATGAACGGGCCCATGTCCAATCCTGCATCTTTGGGGTCTCAAACAACACGGCTAAACTTTTCAAAATCTGCAAAAAGCTTGCCAATCCTATTGCGGTCCCCACCTCTCCTCTTCATTATCAGGCCCTCTGCAGAGTGCTGGCCTACCATTTTACAACCAAAACTCAGGACATCATATCCTCTCTCTCCTCTTCTCCCATCCCTCTCCCTGCATGTGGGCCTCCCCTTTCCCCCCTCCTCCACCTTCCCCCTATTCTCCTCCTTTTCAACCATAGCACCTGATGAGGTTACCAAGATAGTATGCTCTATGAAGGGTCTCCTCCAAGCAGTTGCTTCCCTGCTCCTCTAGAACTATCAAGGACAACATTGTCTCTCTCGCTTGCTCCTTGGCTGAGTTCTGCAACCACTCTTTTGCCAGTGGTGCCTTCCCTTCACCTCTCAAGCACTCCCTTTGGCACTCCCACCTAAAAAAGCCATCTGCTGACCATAAATGCTAATCCATCACACTGAATGGGTGAGCTGTCTCCATGACCACCAGTCTGGCTTCAGAGCATCCAGAGGCACGGAAAATGCTCTCCTGAACACTTGTGATGACTTGCTCTCAAACCTCAACTCCAACACTCCTTCCACCCTTATCCTTCTGGATCTGTCCTCTGCCTTTGACACAGTAACTCATTCCATCCTTACAAATTATCTCTGTGACACCCTGGGTATCATGGACTGGGCATTGGACTGGTTGACCTCTTTCCTCTCGAATCCGCCTTCTCAAGTGCAACTGGGCCCTTTTCTCCCCTCTACTTCAGTCTCATCTTGCAGTGTCCCTCAGGGCTCTATCCTCTTGCCTTGGCTCTTCAACGTTTACCTTGCCCCTCTGGTCCACTTGATCTCTGCCTTCTCTCCTCATATCCAGTGTTATGCTGATGACATACAGCTCTCCTTTAAGCTTCCCACCTCTTCTTCCTCTCCTTCCTCTCTCCTTCCTGACTCCCTGACTGCTATTCAGGAATGGTGCGTTGCTAATGATCTCTGCCTTAATGCCAGTAAGACTGAGATCCTTCTCATTGGGACTCCTATCCCCTCCTTCTATCCCCTCCTTCCCTCCTTCACTCTGGTTGCCCTCCTTTGCCCCCCTCCCCTCACCCTCTTCTGAGGCTACAAATGTGGATGTCATCATTGACCCCTCTCTCTCCTTCCCTCCTCATATCGCTGGCCTTGCAAAGAAGGCCCAGTATTAGTTTCACCTCCTTAGAGGCATTCTTCCTTTCCTCACCTTCCCCCAGAAACTCAACCTCTCCAGAACTCTGGTTCTCTCAAGGGTCGATTGCTGTAACAGCTTCTTCCTTAATCTACCTCTCTCCTCCTCCCCTCGCTTCTCCCTCTTCAACACATCTAGAACAGGACTGCAAGACTTATCCCGTGCATCAAGCCCAGAGACTGCACCTCTCCAGCCCTAAAATCTCTCCACTGGCACCCAGTGATTGCAAGGATCAAATACAAGACCCTTTGCATCACCCACAAGGCTCTCTGGAGCCTGGGACCTCGCTACATCCAACTCGCTTTCCCTTAATGCCTCCGTGCTTGAGTCGTTCAGTCCTCTAACTCCAACTCTCTGCAGATCAAACATTTCTCCAAGCAGAGAGAGGGTTTGATCTATCTATTTGGCAGGAGACTCCCTTTGTAACGGCCTCCCTACCCCTTTCCGACTTGAGCTGGATCTTCTTATGTTCCAGAAGCTCCTCAAGACCTTCCACTTCTCCCCCTCCTTCCCTCTCCCCCTCCCCTGCTAGTCTCCTCCTGCCGTTGTGACTGCTCGCCTCTGTTCCCTTATGAGTGTTACTGGAGTGAGGCCCTACTTCAACCAGCCTTACCCCGCACCCCTTGCTACCAGAACTTACCCTAGGGAACCTTTTCTCTGACTAGCCACTGAGGCTGGCCCATCCTTGTCCTTGCACTTGACATTACACCACCTAGTTCCCCTGGTGCCCTCCTGGACACCCTCTAGCACTTGCCCATCCCCCAGACTCCAAAACCCTTGCACTTCTCCCTCTCCACCCTCTCCCTATCCCTTCCCTTTGCCCTGATCTGATCTACCCCCCTTACCGTTTGCACGTTATACTGCACTTGCACAATCCGAATGTCAAAAGGCCTAATAGAACCCTTATTGTTGTTTTATTACTCTGTCCCCCACCCCCTTTGGTCTATTTTTGCCTGAAAACAGTTTTGCTGTATAGGCGCCATACAAATGTTCAATAAATAAACAAATAAAAAAAAAACTGCTGGAACCCAAAATTCCAACTGGCAGAGGTGGAGTTTTAATTGTATGAACCTCTAGCTCAACATATCATAATTGTGTAACCCTGACAGGCTAGTGACATTTATTAAAATATAAATATAAGACATCTCCGGTTTTGACATGGCGTCTAGTGATATTACACAATTATACAGCCACAAGTATTTGGATGTCATATTATTGTCAGTTTAGTGAGCAGGGACTCATCCTGACAGGGTGGGATATGTATTAGCCGACTTGCCATATTTATCCACAACAACCATGTGGGAGCCAACTCGGAAGGCTTATTTGATTCCCTTGAGGAGAGTCAACACCTTCCCTCAGGGAACAATAACCCTCCCTTGGATGTCTCCTGGGAACTCGTGCTTCAAAACCAGTCCTGCCATATCAATGCCCCCTCACACCACAGTGCTGGAGACCATTTGAAGTAGGCAGAAAGAGGAAGGGGGCAGAATTAGAGTCACCCATAGGAGAGGTTCAAACAAAAGAGGGGTGTCACATATTGATTTTTGCTAGAGATCCTAAACTTCCTGACCCCTCACCACTTCCTGCAGAGAAGGCACTCTGTGTTTGACATCAGCAGGCAAATGCCATTTGTTAAAGCAGCCAGGATCGGGCTCTTAACAAAATGCTTGCTGTGGACCAATCCACTTAGCCTATATAAGTTGGGAAAGCTACACTTAGTAGATTCACCTTCTGGCTTCAAGACAAGAGGGATTCACCTAGAACTCTGTTGGTGATGCTGTCTGTTGCAAAGACCTCTGCCATAGAGGTGAAGACAGAGACTTCAAAGAAAAAGGAAATCTCTTGTGCCTAACTATCTTAATGGCCTATGTGGGGTGAACAGCTGGCTGGACTAGTCCAGCTGCACCTGAGACGCTGGCGCCCGCAACCCTGCCCACTGGATGTGACAAACTCCAATTACTCTCCTTGCTCCTGATATCCTGTACAGGGACTCCACAACCACAGAACCAAGGAAGCAACTTCTTTCTTCATCCCTGAACAGCCTTGGGGGCCAGTTTGGGCACTGTTGATATTGTTGAAACAGCTCAAAGAGGATCTCCTGAGTCATCCCAGACCTTGATAATCCACCATCACTGCATCTCCGAGTTTGGCATGATACAGAAACTCTGCTGTCTCTGCATCTGAGTCCTGCCAAGTCTTTCTGAATCCCCAAGATGACAACGCTGCCTGATCACCAACTTCTTCAAGCTTCAAGCCAATTCTGCTACAGTACCCTAGTGCTGTATTGAGCTAGCTGAGCCAACTTGCCACAAATGACATGTCCCCATTTATCCACTTATTGTAACCCAATTCTGCTGAGTCTTCTAGCATCATTGACACAACATTTCCTGCCATTTTCCTGCATCCTCAACCTGACAGCCAATGCTGCTGCTGAACATCTCCACATCATTGTTGACACAGCAAAAACGCCTGGCTCGAAGCTGTTGCACCCCGAAGAAAAGAACATAAGGTATCTAATGGGGCCCTGTCATCCTGGTCATCCTTAACGGATGCTAGTGACTTTTAAGCCTCACCTTTTGCAAGAGATATCCATAAGCATTGACATTTTGTTGTTAAAATCTTCTCTCTAGAGTGCCCCTAAAGTCTACTTTCTGTGTTTTCTGTGTTTTCTCTTACAGGGGTGGGCCAGTAGTGTTGTTATCAGTTGTGTGCTTTTTTTGTTTAATTCAAATTCCTCTATTTATAGAAACTTGGTTGGACATAGTTTTATTTTGTTTACATCAAATGATTATCTTTGGAATTGTTTCTGTACCAGCTCACACTCCACCTGAAGAATACGTGACTAAGGAAAAAAACGTGCCTTTGTTGACTCCCGTCTGGACCTTCTGCAATTCATTTCTTGTTTGCTTTCTGTGTGTGTGTTAATCCATTACCAAGCACTTCCTGAAGGCTTACGCCTTGAGCTCAGTTTAGCCTGCAGTGGGAGATGTAAGGGTGCCCTGAACCAAACTGACACGACATGAGAGATTTGACAACTATTCCATCACAAGCAGACACACTCATATTTCCATTTTACATTCAAAACATTAACACTGCATCTCTCCTCGTTCACGCCTTTTGCATCTTTTCCTTCAGCTCCTCCTTTCCTGGTTTGTTTATTTCTGCCCCCTCACTCCAGATAATGGCAGAGGTAATGATCGCTGGGAACTTTGCTTTTCTGTCGTCATTTCGCAAAATATGCAATGGCTTTGTCAAACTTGTTTACAGTTGCTAGTGTACATGTCTTTCATTTGTATTGACCAAACATAATCCCACCCCCTAATATAACATTTCATTTCAACTTGGATAACACTTTGGATCAAAGTAAGTCTGGCCATGGAAAACAGACTTTTTGCCTCATCACAAGTTGGGCAGTATCCCGACTGGGATACCGCCCAACTTTATTTGAGTTACCGCCCACTCCAAGCTGTATTACCGCTGGATCACAGGTTGGGGCGGGAAACGTTATCCCCCATTCCCCATTGGACCAAATGGGGAGTTTTTGTCGCAATTACCACTGGCGGTATTACTGCATGGTAATCGGGCCAAAAATCTGCATTTTTCCTGCGTGTAAACACGCCATACTCATGATTGGGTGGCCCCTTAAGTGCGGCAGTAACCCCGTTACCACCGCATTTAAGGGCTACTGCCCATCTCGTGATGAGGTTCATTGTGGTGAACTGGTGTAAAAGCAAATGCTACTGGGGTTGATGCGTGTTCTTCTGGCAGGACTTGCCACTCGGTGTGCTACATTGTGTCTCATGACAACTACTTTTTGGTATATTGGGTATGTTCTCCTGCTAGTCAGGTGCATGCTGAAGAGACCATACTGGAGCCAGACAGCCAATCAGGAGACTTGGAACAAGGTCTTTACCTGACAGTGAAGCCCCCCACCAAGCCGCCTCGGAAGGGGGTGGTTGCCATATTCCCCGCAGTGATTAAGGTAAGTGCATCCCTGTACGTCCCTTTATCCCATTCCCTCACACCCAGAACCCAATATCTACATCCCTCAACCACCCCAACCCCAGCCTCACTTACCTGGCACTCCCTTGTCCCTTTCCCACAGCGGGAACACTCTGTGTTCATCGCGCATCTCCAACGCGGCAATGGACACCATGGAAAGGGAGAAAGGACTACATATGATTCCCTTCTCCCTAGTCCGTGCCAGCAATCTTGGTTTTTAATTATATTCAAGTTGAGAAACAACAAGCACGCAATTTCACAAATTGGAGAAAAAAAAATAATTACCGTCCCAGTATAAAATGGAAGGATGCTAATAGTAATAAACGCATCCGGGCAGGGTCATTACCGGGTCGGGTAATGCCATGGGCTACTGTTAGGGTCCTCACTTCGTTCAGGCCTGTAACTTGGCCTGGGGACATTAGCTGACCCGGTAATGTCCCCACCCATACGTGTTTATTTGTTAAATTAAAGAAAGGGCACCACATCGGACATCCATTCAGAACATGGTAGCTCACCTGGCATTCACGCAACACTTTCACTGCTGACATGCCCAGGGTTACAGGTCTCATTCCATGAATTACCTTATCCACTCTCTGTCACTCTAGCATGAATTCATTCAGGATACAACAGCTTTGTTCCTCCCTATCCGGGGCATTGGCCTCTTTGGTTGTTCTGGCTTTGGAAGACTTTTTCATCTGTGGTTCAGAAATACTGGAGGGCATAGATGGCTGCCTGTGGCCATCCGTAGATATAGGGGCATGCTGGCTGGGCCCCCGTGCCTCTCGACTTCTTTATTAATACTAATGCCTACTCGTGCTTCAAACTGTATAGATAATGTAATGTGGCTGTGACCTCAGATAGTCCTTTATTCCCAAATCTGACTCCTGCATCAAAAGCGACTCCGCTGTGCATCCTTGCAAGGTCGATAGAGTGAATTCCAGTCAATTGGGAAATTATAACAGCTGTTATTACAATGTGTATACATGGGAGGAGTCCAGCTTGAAGCTGAGTGTAAGAAAACAAATCATCATTATAACCATGAATATAATTATTATTTATATTATTATTGTTATTACAATACTTGCCCTGAACAGTTCTCGTTCTTTCGTTGCTCAAAATGTTTGCTTTACCGGATGCAGTAGTTCTCTGGGATGGACACCTTGAACCTTCCTTCATCCTGCTCCATGCAGTCACCTGAAGGTCTTTTTTATTGAAAGACAATGGAATGCATCATGATATCTAGAAGATAAGAGCATAGAGTCTTCTAAATTCACTATTGAATCTAGAAGGGAACACATGTTGAGTTTGAATCACCTTGCATTGATGAGTAAGAAAGGGACTTTAGACAGCGAGAGGAAAAGCATACTTAGGCCACAGAATAGAGCATATAGCCAAATAAATGAGAACTTCAGCAACCGTTGTAAATGAATATGTAAATGCTGACGAAACTGACAACTGAAAATTAACAAATGATCAGATTTACTGCAGTGGATGTTATGAGAAAAGCAATGGGACACAAAAAAAGATGGCGAATATTTGCAGAGAATTCAGGGGGTTGACCTCGCCTTCCTGTGACCGAGAGAAGGCCCCTGCATCCATCTCCCTCAGATGCCGTGGGCTTAACCTGAAGCAGACCGAAGACTCGAAAAGTTCTTTCATTATCACCAACTCTGTCGGCACATCATGGTTAACAGCTCCTTCATGTGCTCTTTCTTCCCCTGGGGAGAACAGGGATTCTGAAAAATCCTACAGAGCCATCTGCTCCATTCAAAAACAAAATAAGCTTCCACTCATCGTGACAACATTTGATATGATCATGGAGTAATTCCCGCTAATCCTTCCCGGGACGCGCATCAGGCGCGCAGTTCCAAGCCACTGAATAATGCTCATATTAACAGAGTCAACCTGATCCTAAATCAGCGCTTTCCTTTTACATCCAATTTAAAAGTCATCCGTAATGAACTTCTCTTGTCAGATATATAAATATTAGAGCACCATCACTAATCTCTAATGCAGCTTCGGTGAAGTCCCTGGTACCGATGCATTCATTTAATAATTTAGATGCACTTTTTGAATAATCCATCTTGTCATCTTTTAATAAGGAATTGAATGAAAAAGAATACAATCTTTTAAAAAGGAGAATGAAGGTTACATGGGAGGCCTTCCATAAAACTATATTGGGCATGTTGAATGTTCTTTGTCATAGGGCTTGAGCTTTAATAGATAAGAGTATTTACAGAAACAAAGGCGTTAGAGGTGAAGGTCATCAATTGTCAAATTTTGCGCATCACAAATCTCCCAATAGAGGAGTATAACATCACATAGAAATTCAGCAGTGGGTATGTCACGAAGTGCAATAGGACCCAGAAGCTAAACACCATGGTCAATCTAAGGTGGAATTATGGAACTACGTCTTGGGACTGGACGTTGAACACTGTTTCCAAAAGCAAGCACTGAGCAACATTCGAGCTATTTAAAATAGACCAATTAGAGGACATTTGTTTTAAATTAAAAACTCAGAACACACAAGGCATACAAGCAACCGAGTGCTTGCACCGATCAATGCCACAGGTCTTGCATTTGCCACGCCAGCTGCCCTACTAATGACCCTCCCTCTCCTTTTCTTAAAGAAGCATGCACATTGAGACCACCAATAATAGTATAAGGGTGTTATGCAAGACCCCTAACATAAAGAGACATGCATGTGTTGTACAATAAGTAGGCCTATTACCTAAAATACATTTTGCACCTTACACGCAGTTGAACAAGTCTAAAACCAATCAAAGAATGAGCAGTAGGAAAGAAAACATAAATAGAAAGTATGAACCAAATTGTAATATTGCATATTTGTTTGAGTTTGACCATAGTGTTCGGTGTTAAAACCCCTGATCAGAAAATACATTGGGCCTCATTACAAGTTTGCCAGTCCAGTAACTACGGTACAGGTAAGCTTGCCGATAGCGTAGTTACTGGACTGGCAAACCTACCTAGGTGCTAATCAAACTATAATTAACAAATTACAGGTACTTCAAAACAACGCTCTTCGCGCAGCACTCAACATTCCCAGGTGAGAGCACATCTCCAATGCTATGAAATCATGCAAATGGCTATCCATTCGACAAAAAATGGACTTGAAAACCACCTGCCTCACGTACAAGGCTTTAAACCACCTACACCCTCCTTATCTCACTAACAAATTTACCATGAAACCTGCCACAAGAACCACCAGATCCTCCAACACTCCATGCTTAACAGTGCCTAGATTCTCATTAAAAAGAGCGGGAGGAACCAGCTTCACAGTACTTGCCTCCCAACTCTGGAACACCTTACCTCTCAACATTAAAACTATTGAGTCCTTCCAGATCTTTAGGAAACATGTTATCGGTTGGCTCCTAAACAAAGAGCAACATCTTAGATAGGAGGTCACACCTCCCTATACTTAACCATGTCCGTGAAATTTTGCTAACTGCTGTATCTTGAATCTCTGTAAAATGGTTATTTTGCAATTGTATCTATCACAATATGTAACCATCTTCTTTAAGCACCCTTCTACCCTTGGGTCTGGAGCGCTATAAAAATAAATAAAACAAACAAACAAACTATGAGTTCTGCTTGAGGGTGCCTTTTTGCCTGCCAGGTCTGACCTGGCGGGCAGACCGGCACCCACAAGCAGACTATGTCGGATGCACCGACACCTTTCACGAATGGTGCCGGTGCATCTGGCCTCCCCATTTCCATTGAGTCCAATAGAACTCAAATGGAAATGGGAAGTAATTTTTTCCGGCGCATGGGAATGGGCAATTACCGGGTCCGCCGGGGTTGTAATACCCCGGTAATTGCCCATTTCCGGGTGCCAGAAAAAAAACCACTCCGGCCGCGGCTACCTCCAAAGTCGTACATTGAATTTAGTTGAGCAGTTCATGGAAGAGACCCACCTCTTAATTAAAGTACCCTCATCATCCTTGAAGCAGTAAGACTTCATTTCTTTTGCAGCACGATTCCCCATCTCAGATAGCCACAACTCAATTTTATGGACTAACTGTGTGTTGAATAGGTTAGAGGGTTGCTTTAAAGTCAGTTAAAGACAAAAGGCCATCTACAGAATAAGCTGGACACCAGACTTTGGGACTCTAATAAAAGCAATTCAGCCGATGTGTTGATGGCTACTCTAAGGGCCTCATTACGAGTTTGGAGGCAGCCATGCCCTTATTAAGGGCATGGCTGCCTCCAAACCCGGGTCTGTGTTCCTTGAATGAGGAATTACCGGGCCATTCCAACCTTGGAGGACCCGCTAATTCCTCATTCAATGTACCCATCCCCATTCCCATTTGAGCCCCCATAAGGCTCAATGGGAATGTGGAGGGAGCTAAAAAGGGGCCCATTAATAATGGGCCCGTTGTTAGCTCCCTGGTCCCCTCGCTGGACCCGCAAAGGACGTCTGGTCTGACCAGACGTCCAGAGCGGGTCTCGCAAGGGGACCTCGTAATAGGGCGGAATGGGTTTAACGGCACCGGCACCTTTACCGGCGCCATTAAACCCATTCCACCAGGGTCGTAATGAGGCCCTAAGAATCATATAAAAGCAAAGGCAGGTTTAATTAAAATACAGTCTTTCTGGCTCACGAAAGCTCACTCAATCTATGAGATTGAAAGCCACACAGCCACCCTACTGGAATCCCGCACACAAATGGACTCCATCTGGTTACCCTTCAAAGAATATTATTTGAGATTTTGGGAATCATTGAAACGAACAGACCAATACTGAACAGAGTTATGCCTCAAATTTTCCATTGAAAAAACCTGGTGTACCTTACTGCAAACAAATGCGGTCTCACCGCAAATGTAAACTTACTATGGAAACAGTGATGTCTTCTTAAAAACCTTAGGTTACTTTTAAGCCTTTCCGAGATGAGTTGGGGTGTCGGGAGGGGAGAGTGAGGGAGGGTTCAGCAGAGGAGGGAAAATTCAAATTATGATTTTACCACTGTCTAACTTTTTTTTCTGCATATTATACTCTGTGACCGCTACTGTGCAAGAAACATGTTTTAATGTCACACTCGTTTCAAAACCAATAAGAATTATGTTTTTCAAAAAAATTAAATACAGAGGTAACATGGTAGTATTGGATCACACCTTCAGGGTCTTCCTTTGTCATGGTTTTACTTCCATTACAATAGTTTAACAGCTTGGTAGAGAAGCTAGCAGCTGGACCATACAGGGATAGCAAAAAGACAACTGGGTCTGATTTACTTAAGTGTTTCATAATGTTATGTTCTAGTATGTTATTGTGACTTGTACCACGCATGGCAGCCATTTTTTATTGTCTCCAGGAGCTGAGGCGGATCAGAAAAGGAAAGATGTTGGGGTGGTCAGTTAGTCAGTAGGGTTGAGAAGAACAAGTGCAAGAGAGCTTTGATGTGGTTTTGGTAGCTTTAGCTCAGAAAAAAACAGTCACTGTGTGCTGGTAAGTCTTAAGTCGATTGTCATTGTGTGATGTTTTGTGTGTGGTTGTATGCGGGTGTTTCATGTGCGTGTTGGGTATTGTGGAGAATTGGTAAAGTGCCTGCAGTTTGGGTGTTTTGTGGTGAAGGTCTGGGTTGGGTGGTGGGTATGCAGTGTGTTAGTGAGTTATTAGCAGGGTTAGTCCGGGGTTGTCTGGCTTGTTTTTGAGTTGGGTTAACCCTTTGCCTTATTTTGTTCCTTTTTGGCTTAGCATCAGATATTTCTTTGAGTGGTCTGGTTTCATAATGTTTTCTTGAGTTGCAGTGGTGAGGTTTCTTTCTATGGTGACTTCTTCGGCTCAGTGCGTTAAAGAGAATTTTTTTTTTTAAACTTGATTTTATTATGTTTTAGTACAAGGAGGTCATACAAACATTACAGCGGGAAAAAAAGGGAATACAAGGAACAGTGCTTAATTATCTGGTGGAATTAAGAAGTTACAATTGTATATCATTTTTCGGCATGAACCTTATGAGTTTTCCAAGTTTCAGTCTGTGATCAACTCAATCGACAGTTCCCATTCCCAAATGCTGTACCTCCTCCCTCTCCCCCTCCCAACCTCCCCCCATCAAGGCTAAGCTTATATCTTACAAGGGATGTGTGGTGTTCCGTTTGGGTGCTCGCGTTTTGGGCACCGGGGGACTCCTTCATTGGGGAACAAAGCGTTATACTACCACTTCATATTTTAGGTTACATATTAAACAATCTGGTACATTGACATGACATAGCAAGACGGAGTGTCAGGAAAACCAGATATTCAATTCTGTCTTACGCCTTAATGTGTCTTTTCCGACATATATTGATTCAAAAACTCCATCCACATCATTTCACATTGTACATATGTTAAGAGACACATTGACCCATTCTTTCTCAGTCGGTATTGCTGTGGATTTCCATTTCATAGTTATTAGGGCCCAAGCAGCCAACAGCAGCTGTGCGGCTAGACCTTTAACCCTCCTCAATTCATCCTCATGCCTTTCAAAGCCAAACAAAATGAGGAAGGGGTCCAGTGTTCTCTGGATTCGGTCTGAGTTCTTAATCCACCCCAGGACCTCATTCCAGTACATTCTGATCCGGGGACACCCTCACCACATATACCAGTAGTCCGCCACTTCCCCACATTCTCGCCAACACAATGGATTGACGGACTGATACATTCTGGAAAGTCTGAGTGGATCATATTGCCACTGATGTAGTAACTTGATGGCATGCAGTTTATATTGGCATGATAACGATGTTTGGGGTGCTGCCCGGCACATTCGTTCCCACGTGTCTGGGTCAACACCATTCCCCATATCCCTTTCCCATCTCAGTCTAAGGGGTTCTATAGATCCCTTCCTCCCTTCAATCAGTGTTTTGTACATTGCTGATATTAGTCCTTTCATCTCTGTCCTGGAGTCCAGTAAAGTATTGAAGGGGGTAAGTTCTCTGCTCAGTTTGTCCTTCCACTTGGGCTTCGATAGGACACCTTTGAGCTGCATGTACATGAATGTAGACAGTCCTACCCTCTCCATTCCCGCCTCAAACCAGGCTTGGAATCTGTCCACATTAGGGATGTGGTCATTGATACCCGCGGAACCATAAATGGCTCAGGGGTGATTGCTGTGTAGTGATATTCCTCATCTCTGTGCCTTCTCTCCAGATTCCCCATATGGTTTCTAATATTGGATGTGCTCTTGTCCTAATCATTAGTTTCCTCCTAGGTGCCCACAACCATTCAGAGACTATGGCTGGGGATAAGTAATGGTTGTCCATCAAGATCCACTTGGGCTCTTTCTGATTACAGAGATGGGGGATAAGAACTCGTAGTTGGGTCACCTCATAGTATTTCCTGAGGTCAGGAAGACCCACCCCACCCTTGTCTTTAGGTAATGTCAGAGTGTTATATGCTATTCTATTTCTTTTCCCTTGCCATAGAAATCTTACAATTGCCTTCTTAACCTAATTAGAGAAGTGATCGGCATTTTGATGGGAAGCATTGAAAGGGATATAGGAACCATGGGAGACAGGTCATTTTTATGGCATTGAGACGTCCCAACTAGGATATCGTCAATTAACTCCACCTGGCAAGATCCGCATGAAAGTTTTTTAGGAGCGTTGGGAAGTTGACTTCGTATAAATCGACTATTTTGTTGGTAATTTATATTCCTAGGTATTGCAGTTGGTTATGTTCTATTGTGAGACCCAATGAGGAGTAGTCATCATCGTTTGCCTCTGGGGACCCTTGAAGGGGGTACAGGATGGATTTTGATTTATTGACCTTGAAACCGGATACATGGCCGTATTCCTTGAGGAGATACAATGCTCTGGGGACAGACGCTGTCGGGTTGATCACGTGAAGAAGTGTATCATCGGCATATAATGCCACTTTATACCCATTCTGTCCCAGTAGCATTCCCTCCAACTGGGTATCTTCTCTTATCTTTTGAGCCAGTGGTTCCAAGGAGAGGGCGAAGAGGATGGCCGAGAGGGGGCATCCCTGCTTGGTACCACGTTTTAGTTCGAACCATCTTGAATATTCCCCATTTACGAATACAGAAGCCTTAGGTGCTGTATAGACTGCCCGAATCCCCCTCCTACATTTAGGCCCTATCTCCACCACTGTCAGGAAGTCCCATTCAACACTGTCAAAAGCCTTTTCTGCGTCTATGGAGACCAGGGCGGGGTTACCGTTCATGCTCTGTGAGGCGTGAACCAAGTGCAGGGTTTTAGGCATCGTGTCGGCCCCTTGTCTCCCGATTATGAATCCGACTTGGTCGGGGTGAATGAGATGGGGCATGAGTGTCTCGAGTCTAGCAGCTAGTACTCGTGTATACATTTTTGCATTGACATTTAGCAAGGATATGGGGCGGTATGATCCACATGTTTTGGGGTCCCTTCCCTCTTTGGGGATTACCATTATGAGGACTCTGACAAAGGAGTCTGGAGCCTTCCCTGAGTCCAAAATCTCATTAAACAATTAAACCAAAAATGGTAATAGATGGGTACTAAAAGATTTGTAGAAGCCGGCTGTATATCCATCTTCATCTGGGGATTTACCTAGTTTCAGCCTTTTTATTGCATTCTGTATTTCTTCTCCTGTTATGGGAGATTCTAAGTGCGCCGAGTCAATGTCTGTTATCTTGGGAATATTAATGTCAGCGAGGTAGCTTACTATACCCTTCGGATTTGGGTCTGCATCAGGGGTATATAGTGTTTCATAAAAGGTGGCAAAGGCTTCGGGGATGGTGGGTTTGCTTGTCGCTGGATGGGGCCTTTCATCGGTTATTTCTAGGACCCTGCGTTATGCCTGTTGTACTCTAAGCCTAGCTGCTAACAGCGCATCAGCTTTGTCTCCTTTTTCATAGAATTTTTGTTTCAGGAGGTGCAGCTTTCGCACAGTTAGATTGTGTTCCAGTAGGCAGAGCTCTTCCCTTTTCCCTTTTTCCTCGTTAATTTTATCAGGATCTATCGTGTCACCTTTCGTGGCCTCGCTTTCTATTTGACATATTTCTCTCTGGAGCCTGTTTTCAATCAAGGATCTTTCTATCTTCCCAGCTTCCCACACCCCCTATTTTTTTTTTTAAATTTGTTTTAGTTGAAATTAATCAACCTTTCAAATTTTTAAGTACAAATACAGAAATATTTACACATTTACATTACTATAATCTACAATTAGACTTAAACAAAACAAGAACAATAAAAAACAATACCGAATTTTACCAGAATTCATAAAAGGAAAAACCAATATGAATTAACTAATCAATGAATATCGAAAATTAACTAAGGATATCACACAACTATTCACTTTTACTCAAGATGTAAACTTTCAAGAAAGTTTACAGTAGCAATCTGTAAAGGAAGATAGCCTGATCCCAAAATTAGAAACCAGGACAAATCTTGGGATGCAAGCTGTAAATAGTTGCAATGTCGTGCAAAGTGTGTTTCGCGCAATGGACGAGGGACAGCACATTCTGTGATAAGATGTCTCATAGTCTCATGTGTGTCCATCAAAGAACAAAAACGGCAAATATGTTCTGCCTGGTTTAACAGTTTTCTTTTTGCCAACAAATCTCTGGTACGCCATAGGTTAAAGCGCAATTTCAAGATGGAATGCCGTTACTTAGGCGAAGGACAACGTATTAAGTATGCAGACAATGTGCGCATTTTTTTATGGGGAAATCGATTTGCATCAGCATCAAAATATGTAAGACATCTCTGTCGAGTGGCAATCCAGTCTGCTTGGTATATTTTTAGTTTTGCTTTATCTGGATGATGAAGTAGAAGGTTTAACGAGACCTCTGCTTCAATTAGCACATAATAGATGGACATTAACCATGATTTAATGAATAAATGCTTACTTGAAAATAGGTATGATGAGATGAGTTTCAGGAAAGCTTGTGAAGTAGTAGACAATAAGCATTTCCTAAAAAAAAGCGCATTTGCGCCAGTTGAGAACGGCCTGTAGTGAAATCAGTCCGAGCTCATACTTCAACCAGGCAGCTGGTACGCAGTTTGGCAATCGCAAGATGCGGCGCCAATATCTCCCCTCCCATTTTGTTAGCAACTGAAATGGAATGCCTTGAAAGGTTTCTAGCCCATATAATAATGCTGGAACTATTTTTACTGTCCAGAAATGCCAAGCTGGAAGTACCGAAAATTTGCCATATTTATGCATTAAAATGCTGGCCTGTGATGTAAATGATGGTAATCTTGTTTCTAGACGCAAGAGATGACCTGTTGGGTGTTTAGCAGTCTCAAACATGATGCCCAAATAGTCATAGTGTGGTACTCTAGTGATCGGGAGATTGTTCATCGACCATACATAAGAAGTGCCACATCTTTTAGGACACAATACCACAATTTGGGTTTTAGTAAGATTGACTTTTAATTCGTTGGTCACAGTATATAGCGACGCTGTAGACCCACTTGTGTTCTAGAAATTAGAACTAGATCATCTGCGTAAAAAAGGGTTTGTATAGGATAGCCGTTCAGCTTAGGTGAATCTGAAACGACTTTCGATAGATCATGTCTTGCGTCCTGAATGAAATAGTTAAAAATGGCAGATGCTAGTAGACAACCCTGTTTGAGTCCTCTTGAAGTTGGTATTTGTTGGGACAAAAGGCCATCCAAGGTTAATCGCACCTTAATTGATGTCTCAGAGTGAAGGCCATATATTATATCCACAAGTGTTGCCAGACATTGATCTCTCTGCAGTTTTGCCATTAAAAGTACACGGCTGACAGAGTCAAAGGCTGCATGGAGATCAATGAATGCAAAAAAAACGGACTGTTTTTCCTGGAGACACTGGTTTTTGATTGCATTTAAAGAGAATAGATTTACAGAGGACCCCATGCCTGCCACGAATCCCGTTTGATGGGGATCGCGTAAATTCGCATGAAGTGTCCAAGCATTGAATTTAGAAAGAATGATTTTTGCAAATACCTTCCCAGGAGTGTCAAGAAGGGCGATGGGCCGATAATTGGCCGGTAGACAACAATCGCCCTTCTTGAAAATTGGGATTATGATGGAAGTTTTCCAGGAGGAGGGTATTTTACGGGTACAAAGAATATTTTTGAATATGAGATAGAGAATGTGCGCCCATTCTCTTGGGTGGGTCTTGAACATAAAATTCGATAATCCATCTGGGCCTTGTGCTCTTGATGGAATAATTTGAGTTATGATTGACAGGATTAGCTCTTCAGACAAATAAAGCTGCCAGGGAGCATTTCTAGCCGATGTATACTCAAAGTTGGCAAAGGCTGGATCATCATATAGATTGGAAAAGTGCATAAACCAATCTTTTTCGGATACGCCATTGATTTGGGCGTCACCCTGTAAAGTGGAATTATGATTGTTCAGCATCTGCCACATTAAGCCGAATTTTTGTGCTTCATTGCAGCCAGCATAGAAATGCTATCATGCTGAGATCGGAGAGATTTCCTCTGTCTAAGCCAGTTTTTATATCAGCATTTGGCGGTGTTCAAAAGTTGTTGACAAAAGGGGCCATTCTGGAAGAGTATAGATTTCCTTATTTTCTGGTATTCCGCTTTTGTCTTCTTAATTGCTGGATCAAAAGAATGCAGATGATGGACGCGATTGTGTTTTACGATGGTAATGGTTCGAGTAAATGGTTTTAAGAGATCTTGATATGGTACCCCATTAGTGTCCCACTCGTCATCTTCCAGGATGATCGTAAGCATTTTAATCCCCCGAACACTCCATTTAAGCCGATTTCTAGCAGGGTTGACACTGGCCGTAGCAGTGTGCATCTGGCGGTGCGGATTATTTTCACAGGACCATGACACCTGCGCTACCAATAAACAATGATCACTATTTGGGTGAGGTAAAATGGAAAAGCGGTGGACATTTTGGAACAATTTTGCACTCATGTAAATATAGTCTAGCGTGCTTGAACTAGCTCCTCGATGCCAGGTAAAGTTTGAATGTGTGACCCCTTCCACTGACCCATTCAGTCTATATAGATTTCTGTCAGCCATTAAAGCTACCCATTGTAGGGCTGCTAGAGAAGGATGGGAAATGTCACGACAGTCTAGATTGAGATCTCCTGTGACGATGGTATGGCTAATAGAAGTTCGAGTGAAAACAAGGTTCAATAGTTCTTCCATACCATCAAAAAAGATAGCATCACTCATGGTAAGGGGATTGCGATAGACATTCAGCAGGCTAATTCCTGTGAGTGGCCCATGATAAGAACTTGCTGGATCTGGGCACCTACAGAGGCCCATGGAGCAATAGAGAACCCACTGGCACAGCACACACCCACTAATAAGCCTGACGAGGGACGGCCACTACTTGGAAGAGCTGGAAGGAGCGCGATGTCATAGCCGTCCCAAACAGGAGGAGCAAGTTTCTTGTAAAGCTATTAAATGATATGTATCAGTGAAATTCGCAAAGGTGCGGGGTAGATGAGAATGACCCCTCGTATTCCAACATAGTAAAGAAATATCATTTCCTGCATCTGCTATTGGTGGTTACTGATGATTGTAATCCTCAGCCGAGGCCTCATCAGGCTTGCGCTGTGCTCCAACATAGATGTTAGATTTAGGTCTAAGGTATTGGGTATTGATTTTGACAGGGATTTTTTCAGGGTCTTCTGCTAATAAAAAGCCCATGCTGAACAATTGCATTTTGCATTGCCAGATTGCATCTCGAACCAGGCCTGAAGGAATCCACAGTCTAACAATCGATGTAGATAGCTCGGAGATGAATTCGATTTGTTCGATATAATTGGACGCAAGCTTTTTAAGATCATTAATGTCTCTAAAGATGTTGAGAACACTTTTTCGAATCAAATCATAGCTGGTAAAGTTACCCTCTCTGCATTTGAGGATAAGTGTGAAAAAGTGTTCCCGTCGTGGATTAAGATGGCGTGACACCGCCTCCATGGCAATTTTCGGGGGAGCCCACTGCAAGTTGGGCGTACCATGCTGTTTGTACTCATAATAATCAAAGTCAGATTCCCTCCCTTGGTTTTGGGCAGCATTAAAGCTTGGAGGACATTTGTCCTCCGTAAGTCCTGCGGACATAATCAGGGCATTTTTTGCCTGAGCTAAGCTAGCAGCCAGGTAATCATCAATCGTTTGTTTAAGATTTGCTAACTGCGCAGACGGCACAGAGTCAGCTGGATTTGTTCTAGACTTTTGTTTAATTTGTTTATCAAATTGTGGTATAGTAGTAACTGGAGGCACCAGTGGCCCAATATCACCAAAGGTGCTCAATGAGGCTCGATTCGGATTATTATCTTGTTTTCCGATGTTCATTATATCGGGAATACGACGTTCCTCAAAGAATCTTCTATGTGCATCATTTTGTGATTTTAAGGCCACAAGTTGTTTGTCGGCCTCAATATTCCGATCTATGGAGAGTACTAACTGTGACAAACGCGATAAAGAAACCCCCGATAGTTTGGTATTGGGCTGAGTCATGATCACAGATGCTAACAGGTATTCTGTAGATGGATTCACACAATCAGGATAGGTCAAGTTTTGTTCCTTTGTAGCTTTGAAGTTAACTGACTGAACTGGCGAGGCTATCGGTTTTACTGTTCTGCAAGTCAACTGAGCCTACTTATTGATCTGTTTCAAAGAGTGTCCATTTAAAGCAGCACCCGAAAAGACTGGAGGTTGCTCAGCCATAGAGGAAGAGTCTAGCGGTGGACCTGTAGATGGAGGTTCATTGCCTTGTAATGCAGTTGACTTACCCAAGGCTTTGAAAAAGGAGTTTAAAGTCTTTTTGGTTTGTTTCAAGTTGGCCATGTTCTTAGTCTTTTTTAATGCCAGTGTTTTTTTCGGGGCAACCTTTGGATTCCTTGCTTTTAGTGCATCTAAGTGCCCCGCGCATTGTCTGCTTTTTCTGTTACGGGACAACTCAAGGGACGGGAGCGCTACTCCAACTTCTTATATTGAATATGTTTGAGGCGTCAAGTTACATTCTTGCTGCAGTGCTTGAATGACAGGCAGTTGTTCAACTGGGCTAATAATGCCAGTAATAAAAGGTAGAGCAGTAAACCTGGCACCATCTGGTTCAGGAACGTGAGTAGCAATGGGCTTAGGCGTCAATGATATTGGCGCTTCCCCCCTCCCTAAACAATCATGGCTCGTTCTAGCACTTGTTGGTGAGGGTATATTTTTAGCAATTGATGAAACATAATGGACTGACAACCATTTCATTAAGTCGTCAAACTGTCTTGATTGCTGTGACACCTTGGTATCTAGGGATTCAAACAGCTTGCAAAGACTCATGATGGTTGTATTGATGGCTGACATGGCAGGTTGTATCATGATTGCATGTTGTAAAAATAAATCTGTCTCGACTGTTTTTGGGGGTCTTGGTGTGGGAAGAGCAAAAGAGTGTAACATAGATACTGAAGTTTGCGATTGGGACTGATCTATCATAGATGATTTACTGCACTGTGGATCTGCCGGTGGATATATTGACATACTCCATGCAATAGGAGACTCGCTTTGGTTGCACTCTAAAGAAGAATTTGTCCAATCTTGCAAGAGAGGAGGAAAGGAAATTGGAGAGATACCAAGCCTTGATGATGATAGGCGAGGACAATTTCGCATTGATGCCAGCATTGTAATGTCTGATAGAGGGCGCAAATTTGTTATCACACTAGGTGTTTTAGGTGCAAGAGAAATGTCCTTTGTATTAGGATGTGCACCATTCTTTGGGATCCCCAAATGAGAAGTGGCCAATGAAGAGATGGATACAATGGATTCATCTATGTCCGTATCAAAACAAAACTTGGGTTTCACTGACAAGATTTGACCTGAGGTGCCGCCCGAGTGGGCAGAAAAAAATTCTTGTGGACTAGGATTTGGGCAACCTATGGATGGAATATACATGTTTGCAAGTTGTGGAGGCATGTTGGTTGTGAGCCGATATGTCATGACTGGGTATAATGAGGTGCCGAGAATACTTTCGTCACAAAACAATTGGAGAAAGCAAATTACAGTTGTAATGTTCGGCCAAATATAGAGCTTACTTGTTAAATAAGCTTGTCTCGAAATACCTTGATCAGTAATTGGGGAGCACTCCTTGCACGACGCACCTCGCACAGCGAACAGCCAACAGTACTCGTGGTACTCGCTAGGTGCGCATTGCGGGTTCGCAAAAGCAGGAGAATATAATGGATGCAGGAAGAGGCGCGGCCAGGTAGGGGCGGATACTCTAAAAATGGATAAACACAAGCAAGGGAGGTAAGAAAGAAGGATAAATAGCAAAACAACACAAATTATCAAAAGCACCACTCAGGCGCAGCGTGCAAGCGTGATCAAATGAGCGTTATAACGTTCATATAATTAAACGCCCCTTTGGGGCGTGCTACACAGAGAGCACCTATTGTGGAAGTGCAACGTCGGAAGTAAGCCCAGTATGGAGAGTAAATGTATTTGCAGTCACCTTTAGGCTTCCTGAATCAGGGTCAGGCAAACTAGTGTTGCCGTTAAAGACGTCCTCTGGGCGAAATTCAAAACAACTTGACACGAAGTGCAGAGGAGTCACGGGCAGCCGGTCCTCACAGCCAACAGTACTCGTGGTACTCGCTAGGTGCGCAGCGTGGGTGTGCAGAAGCAGGAGAATATAATGGATGCAGGAAGAGGCGCGGCCAGGTAGGGGCGGGCACTCTTTAGGCTTCCTGAATCAGGGTCAGGCAAACTAGTGTTGCCGTTAAAGATGTCCTCTGGGTGAAATTCAAAACAACTTGACACGAAGTGCAGAGGAGTCACAGGCAGCCGGTCCTCACAGCCAACAGTACTCGTGGTACTCGCTAGGATGCCATACCCCCTATTTGGAAACTTCCCCAGTGTTATTTGTTTTAAAGTATTCATCGATCTCTGTTTCCATTTCGGACTTGAACACAGGGTCCTTCCATAGGGCCTCATTACACCTCCACTTGCTTCCCTTAACTGGCAAATGTTCCCACTGTGTGTCTGCGATGACCATGTCATGATCCGACCATGTAATTGGAATGATCTCTGTATATGTCGTAATATCATAGAGCTCTCTTGTGAAATAAATGTAGTCATTTTGTGTGAAAGTGTTGTGTGGGGCTGAGTAGAAAGTGTGCCCTTGTCCATCTGGGTGCATCTCCCTCCACACATCCTTCATTGCATACGTTTGCATCATCGTTATGAATACATTACGCTCCCCCTTGATTCTGTCATCTGTAACAGGGTTAATAGCTTTCCGATCTAGGATAGGATCCGCCCATAGATTGAAATCCCCCCAGGATTATGTGGCCTGTGGCTTCGAGAATTATTTTGGGGATCGTTTTGGATAGAAATCAAACTTGGCTTGTATTAGGGGCGTAAATCGTGGCGATTGTTACCTTCGTATTTCCAATGGATACCGTGAACAATAGGGCACGGTCTTCAGTGTCTGACCAAGATTTAGCAAGTTTAAAGTCTATTTCCTTTTTAATGAGGATTCCCACCCCACCTTTTCTCAATGGTCCAGAGCCCCAGAATTCTATACCAATGTGTTTCCCTATGACCGGTCTTTCATCCCCCTTCAGGTACTTGGTTTCTTGAAGAAGGAGGATGTCAATTTTGGACCGACGAAACTCTCTGAGTAGAAGAGACCTCTTAGTTGGTGAGTTGAGGCCCTTAACGTTCAGTGTTCCCACTCTCAAGTAGTCCCTTCTGCCCGGGTCAATGGCCGTCATCATGATGTGGTATCTGAGAATGCGGGTTCTTATTCCATGACCGCCAGTTTATCGTTTGTTCTGCGAACCCCACTCCATTTCCCTTGTGTAATATCTTTTGGAATTTTGCTTTTGCCTTTCCCCATGCCCTATCTTGACCCCCTGCCCCCTCCCCCACCCTTTCCCCATATGGTGGCCCCCAATCAAGCCCAGTTTAAATCACTGGCCAAACAATGAACCACCAGCAGAGACCATTACCTCACGGTCCTTTGCAAACATACCATCTTGAAATGAAAATGAGCCCCCACCTCCCCCCCATTTCGCATTAGTAAGTCGAAGCAACACATGTGCCTCAATTCCAGTCTAGTGATCAATAATCTGACCTCGGGTTGTGTAGCCAATTCAGTTTGCGTGTGATGTCTCTGCTCGGATCTACTTGTCCCCTCCTGGAGGGACGTTGCCTCTTCGGAATTTTCTCGACCCTTTCACCCGCTGTCTCTTTGGTCCTTGGATCACCATTCTCTCCCTTCTTTTGATGGTGCGCCTTGGTCCTCCCTTTGTCCATGTGGCTCAACGAGCTCTGCTATGCATGCTTTTATCTCCCTTTCGGATTGAAGTCTGATCTTCGTGCCACTGTACTCAAAGGGTGAAGGGATATCCCCATCTGTATCGAGTGTCTCTTTCTTTCAGCCATTTGGTGAAGGGGCTACACATTCTTCTGAGGGCCAGCGTCAGGAAGGATCGATCTTGGTATATCGTTATTTGTGCTCCGCTGAGCGTGATCGCACCTCCGCGCCTCGCTTTCTCTAAGACCCTGGCCATGTGCTGGTAGCGATGGAAGCGGGCAAGGACTGATCTTGGACCTCCAGGGGGGCCTCCAGCTCTGTGGATTCCCTCAGTTTTAGGCTTGTCAATTGTGTCATCAGCCACTAGAAGCTTAATAATGTCGTGAAGTGTCTTCTTAAGATCTTCCTCCGTTTCGCCCTCTTGTTCCGGGATGCCAAAAAAACACAGGTTGTTGCGTCTTTCTTGATTTTCTAAATCGTCCATCTTCAGTTTAAACTCATCCTCCCTCTTCTCGAGGTCTGTTATTTTGTGTTCCAACTGTGTTTCTAGGGTCTCTATCGAGACTTGATTGTTCTCCACTCCATCCAACCTGTCTTCAATTTTATCTAGGCGTTGGGTAATCCTGTCAATTTTGCCACCTATATTGCCCCCCATGTTTTTTATTTCATTTAGCAAGGCAGCAATATCTCCCTTTGTGGCAGCTGTGTCTCCATGTACGGTCACTTCGATTGCCATATTGGGGCTTCTGATGTGATGTGGGGGTGGCGTGTAGGCAAAAGTGGCCAACTTTTGCTGCACGTTCATTTGCTTTGGACGCTGCTCCGTAATATCCCTTAAGGATCCAAAGAGTGTCAGGGTTTGAGATCAGGTTGTGGGGGCCTTTCACCAAGGTCAGATTGTGATGCCAGTGGCGTCCAGGCTCAAGCAGCATGGTTCGTCCCAATGTGGCGGGTTTGCTGTGATGTTGTCACCAGGAATAGCTTCCGCTGGGTGCATTTTCACTTGATTGGGAGCGGACTATTTGATGTCCCTGTAACGCCAGGGCCAGTATTTAGCTTCCTCAGGCAGATTTTTCGTACAGCGTTTCTTAATCCCTCTGCCCCTTGTGAATGATTGTCAGATAGGGCAATGCTCAGCCAATTCTGGTCTTTGTCCGGGGTGTCTTCAGAATGATTCCAGGGTCTGAGGGGTTTCGGGCTAGGCGTGGTGGTTCAGCCCTTTTATTTGATGCATTATATTTTGCAGTTCCACAATGTGCAGTGGGACGTTGTTTTTTTCGGGTCCCTGTATGTGTGACTCATGTGTTGATCAGAGCCAGGAACAGTATTCCTCGAGGTGGGGGCTCAGGGGGATATGTATCTGATCACTGGGGTGCAGGAGGCCAGATAATATGCAGTACCTTGATGCATGCAGGCATGCAAGCTCTCATTTGGAGTGCCTCCCCTTGGCTTCCCTGAAAAGGCAGTGGAATGTGCTTGTGCGCTTTAGCGGGTGTTGATGGTTCACCTGGTCACGCGGGAGACGGCAGGCTAATGGTGTTTAATACCAACTGTTCCTGCGTGCCAAGTGCGGAGTCTTCCTACGTACTGGGTCAGTCTGCGCTTTCCCGTGCCCTGGGCTGATTCCGTATTATTGTCTGTCCCCAGGGTCTGGCAGAGTGGAGCTCCGAGGACCTGAGATGCACAAGTATGAGGGTGGGCCCAGGGGAAGCAGCGCTGGGGAACAACGGGTGCGGGGGGCACGTTCCTGCTCTTCCAGGAGCTTCGCCATGTATATTCCTGTTCACACTGCGGGGGCCTCCGGGTCCAATGCCGAGTTCACCTTCTCACAGGACGAGGTTGCAGGGAACCGCTCTCCTACAGGCCGAAGCTCCTCTGTCGTTGCTGTGTTGCCGACTTCGGGAGGCCAGGTTTATCATGAAGGGTTGTCCATTTTTCCTTGGGATTTCACCCAGATGGGGTGGGGCCCTTTCCCAAGTTGCTTCGTGCGTTGTCACTTCAGAGGGGGGGTCAAACAGTGGAGGCTCTCACCATTTTCCAGGATGCGAGGCGCAGAGCTCACTCGAAAGAGGAGAGCATCCGTGCGCTCCCTGGTGGCCAACCAAGAGACATGTTTTTAATAGCCTCCTGAATTGTAGTTGATCTGATGTTTGTATTTCCTTTGGAGTGAGCTCCATAGTTTCAAACAGTCTTTTGACTGAAGACATCCCCATTTCTGCTCATTTCAATCACTACTAGTGATTGTCTTGATGCCAAACTCGTAGGGGAGACCACAAATGTATCTACATAAGGGTAATGGTAACTAAGGAGGTGGTACACCTCAACAAATAGTGCACTGTGAGAAGTTGGCAGAGTCTGCGTGGTATTTCAAGAGGTGTACTATTAAACTAAACAAATGGAGTGTGCATTTTTATAACAGCTACTGAAAGTTCAAAGAGTTAGTACCTTCTTTTTGCAAATGAAGAGAAGAATAACAGACCCACCAGAAACAGAGATACCGGGAAAGCTACAGAAGGATAAATGGCACGCACTCTCTTGCACATTTTCTTTATGGGTTAAAAAGCAACCAAAATAAAATCAACAAGTTTGACTATGTTAAAAGAGAATCTAATATAAGAGCTCCAAGTACGATAGACAATATTCCTAACTGGAATCAAAAGTGCACCCAGGTGCAATTCCTAACAGTAAATCCAGTCTAGAATAGGTAGCAGCGCCGTTGAATGATAAACATTCTTACAGTTGTACCTAATCAAGTTGTGCAGAGAAATACTATGCAGTATTGTGGTTTGTCGGAAAACGTGTTTGGCTAAATTCCAAACCACTTAAATACTGCCTGATTTCAAACTTTCTTTGGGGTTTGAGCAAAGGGGTTTGGGTGAATTTGGGTTAAAGTGATATAAATAGGGCATGCACACTTCACATTTACAGTGACTCTTGAAGGCAGAGGCAGGAGGCTGATAGATCAGATGAGGCAAAGGACATTTTAAATTATATAGAGATGAGGGAGAGGGAGAACATTAAAAAAAGTTTTTATGTGTGGGCAAGAGAGACAATTAGAATATGATTTAGTTGCAGGAGCAGTAGAAATGTAAAACAGGGTGGGCCATCTGTTTGGGACACGCATGTGACATTTCTCTTTAGTGACATTAATGTCATCTTCTATGAAGCTGAGAACGCTCTTCATGGGAGGCCATGAACATTCACATATTCCACCCAATCAGAAAAGAAAGTGCATTTACAGCAATGAGCAAGGAAACCTGAAGACCATATCGAAATGGCCGAACATCTGGAGGCCGAGGGGTTTAAAGCATCAATCCCATCCATCTGGGAAAGTCTTCTACCACTTTTTGCGCTCTAAAACACTTGTGTACGAGCGCAATATCAATAAGTATCACCGGGGAGAGTCAGAACAGCACCTGGGATTGATAGCTAAGACCTTCCCAAGCCTGGACTCTGAAGTATCTGACCAGCTTTGTCTGGAAACCCTACTGGCAGCTGAGGAAAGACAGGAACTTGATCACCAGGAACACCATGACCTACAAGATCGGTGCTCCCAGAGGGAAATGGCTAACAAAAACCAATTCAGTTTCCATAATAGCATCAGGGAAAAAGCAAGGAAAAGAACATCATTTTATGGCTCAGGATATTACTGCCACACGGCAAAATGAGGGAAGAATGGGCACTACCATGCACTCCCATGTACAACAGACCTCACCAACATCCAAACAAGATGAATGGATCGCCAAAGAGTCACAAACAGCTAATACAAAGCACGACGGTCTGAAACTTGGGACCTCAGATTGTGTAGGTAAAGACCAGGATTTCTTTGTGATTTTGACTTTAACCACTTTATTAGCCCCATTCATGAAACTCTATGAACAGCTGTGAGAACAGATCAATGATCAAACCACAGTCCTTGCTAAACTGCACTCGAAGATGATCTGTGTTGAAGGCTTTGTCACAGGGATACAACAAGACTTGGACACCAGCACAGCAAAGGTGTCGTCACTCCTGCACATGATATTGGACCCGCTCATAAAGTGAAAAACAAGTGCATCGACAATCTAGAGCATTCGACGCAGCAGATTCTATTCAACCAATGATATATTCATCGAGAGCCATGTTTACAACGGCATCTCAAACCAACCCTAAAGATCAGGGACACATAGGGCCTCATTACGACTTTGGCGGTAGCCATGCCCTTAATGAGGGCATGGCTGCCACCAAAACCGGGTTCCCTGAATGGGGAATTACCGGGCCATTCCGAGTTTGGAGGGCCCGGTAATTCCTCCTACAGGGAACCCAGGCGTGGACCTTCCCCATTCCAATTTGAGCCCCCATAGGGCTGAATGGGAATGGGTGCGCGACGGCCTGTTGTTAGCTCCCTGGTTCCCTCGTAGGAACCGCTATGGACGTCTGTTAAAACCAGACGTCCACATCGGGTCCCACGAGGGAACGTCATAATCTTGCGGAATGGGTTTAACGGGTCCGCCACCATTAGCGGTGCCCGTTAACCCATTCTGCAAAGGTTATATTGAGGCCCATACACTTGTCCCGAGAAGAGACTTTAACCAGCAATGAATCAAACAGCTTGCAACCTCAGCCTGGGGAATCTTGCACAGAGTCTCATTTCTACCGTCCACTGGGAGTGGAGGATGGCTCGCAAGGGGGAACCGTGTCACTAACAAGGTCCCCAGTGTACAGTGAAACGAACAAGTAATTATCGCAGCACAACCCCTGAATCCGGGGACTGTACAAGAACCCCAAGGGAACAGAGCCACTATTCATTCAAAGAGAGATGACTCTAAAACGAGAGCAATTAATGTTAGTGGTCTAGAGAAGAGGTGTCCGTCTATTCAAAAAAATCATTAAAAAAGCCATGACTGGGTCACAGTTGAATGTCCATGATCGTGGTGAGACCGCAAGTTCCTTCAACCACGATAATTATGTGATATCACCCTTGAGAATAATGAGATGAAAAGAGGCGTCTACGACAAATAGAGTACCATCTTTGAAGCCTGCTGATTCTCACCAGGAGAGTGTTCCAATCGAGAGATTGGAAGCCCACGAGGCACAATCTTTAACCATTACCTGAGAAAGAGTGATTACCTCAGATGACGGCTTGATTCTGAACAGAGGAAATGTAATCAGGCTGTTCCATCATCTACCTGCCCTTAGACTGTTAACGTCTAACGATTTGGTAAATATAGAATTCCTGGAAGAGGAAAGAACAGATAGAGTGATTCTCCATCTATCTAGTAAACTTATCAAGCATCTACTACGCGCTGAAGCAAGTAGATTGAGCCCAATGGGTTTCGATCTTGTAGACCACAAAACATCCGAGAAGTAGAGATAACGTTGCAGGTCCAGAGCAGATCACGGGGTGGGAGACGGAGCAATAATCACAGTAAAGAGAGGCACCATTCTAGAGATGGAACAGCCAAGCGAAGAGGGACGAGGGAGTCACCAAAAGTGTGTTTCAAAGATGCGACAAAATCAATCTCCACGGACAAGGATTCGGATCGTCATTGGAAGTGGCTTGTTGGTCTCCTAGACACCAAAATGAATAAACCATAGTGCGAACGATCATATGCCGATATCCCTCTATCTCTTGCAAGCTGCAACATACAAGGGTTTGTTCATCTGTTTCTCAAAGAAGATATCCTCAAGACAGAATATGACATCATCTGCTTGCAAGAGACTTGGTTTCGCGACTCGCCACTTTTAGAAGGATATAGTGTCCTCCTTAACCCAGCACTCAAAGGTCAAAGAGGTAGACCTAAGTCCGGTCTTTTAATAGCAATTAAGAGCACCACTCATTTTGAACCTCTGGAAGTCAGCAACCCTAACCATCATATGCAACTGGTGGTTAGTAGAATCACCATAAGGCGGGACACAGAACCCCTGACACTCGCTATCGCAAATCTATACTGGAACCCTGCCATTAAAGCATTAGATGATCTACCAGACAAAGTGACTCAGTGGATCGATTCCCAGAGGGAAAAGTGGAGAGATCCCCACTTTATCCTCTGTGGTGACCTGAATGCTCATTGCTGGAACAATGGGGGTTATGAAACCGATGAGGATCCCATTAGATCCACAACTGCAAGAAATAGAGGTCTACTGTGGAGAAGAGCTGTCACATCAAGGAACATACAGATTCGGACAGACCACAGCACAGGAACCACACCTCGTACTACTACATAGAGTGGAATGAAGGGTGGGCAGATAATAGATTATATCTATGTATCCCATAACATCATGAGATACCCGATTGTTATGACTGTGGAAGTGAAACTCCAAAGCAGCCATAAACTTTTGAGTATGCGCTGGTTCTTTCAAAGACAACTGTCGGAACAGCACTACAGACGAACCCTTGGCATAATGCCAGGATGTAACAGACTGAGGATAAACTCAGCGCAGTTACCAAAATTAGCAGATAAGATTGAAACTGCTATACGAAAAAACACTAAAAATGGAACATCAGGACCAGCTGATTACACAGTCTTCTTGCATGCATTTTAAATTAAAAGTGGGAATGAGAAAAAACGAGGATAAGTCCACCGACACATCTTTGACCCGGTGCTGTGGGAGGGCACTCAAAAATGGACCACAGTCGCAAAGATGATCTCAAATCACTAAAATAAAGCAACAGTACCAACATTGGCGGAAACACCATCAAAAAGCAATTCTCCGGCAAGATGTGGAAACTATGCTAGAAAAAAATCAGGTAAAAAAACAACACCGCGGAAATATTGTCCATCATTAACAACCTTGATGCTCCGCAGGAGCTTCTGGTGTCCAATGCCATCTCAGCAGAAACCTGAATATTCAATTTCTCCAAATTCTTCGACCAGAAGCTCCCGGAATCAACACTTTTGATAAACATGAACACTTCATGGAACAAACTTGACATTAATGAACAGACAATTAAAGAGGTGATTGATAGGTTAAACTGGTCCAGAGCGCCAGGGCCAGATGGGTTAACAAATATAATGCTGAAGGAAGAAACGGTGCACTGGTCCAGTATACTAGCGACCTTATTTACTCATATCATCGAAAAACAAGAAGTTCCAGCGTCATGGAAGACTGCAGTAATAATTCCAATCTTTAAAAAGGGCTCAAGATCAGATCCAAGCAACTACCGGCCGATAGCATTGTTGGATGTTGTGGGTGTCATGGCCACTAGTCAAGGAGCCAGTCCTTCCTCATCACCAGGGTCCCATTGGACCCAGTCCTGGTGCCTCTGGTGCCAGGCTCATGTAAAAGTGTGCTCTGCAACTCTATGCCAAGGGCGTGTGCAGCTGGGCTGGGCGTGGCCATGAACAGAACTGGAAGGCACATGCTACAGTCCTGAAGAAGGGCAAGGTGGAGCCAGTAGGCGGGGCTAAAGAGAGGGGCCTGTGCCAGCCTATATAAGGCCAGCCCATCCATGTGCCTTCACTTCACGTTATTCTGCTTTCAGCAGCAAAACGCTCTCCAATGTGCTTACCTGCGCATCATTGGATTCCTGCAGCCCCATTCTGCAGATATTCCTGAGAGCGCTTCTTACCTGCAGTCTACTGCTACATCGCCGCGCGCACCTTCCACCCCAACTACTCCATCACTGAGGGCGCTCCTTACCTATTGCCAGCCGCTACAATGCTGGGAGGGCATCTTACCTGCTGCCAGCCGCTACATCACTGGGTGCGCATTTTACCTGCTGCCAGCCGCTACATCACTGGGCACGCATCTTACCTGCTGCCAGGTACTACATCGCTTAGCACGCATTTTACCTGCTGCCAGCAGCTACATCACTGAGGGCGCTTCTTACCTGCAACTCATCACGGCCGGAGTCGGACTCTTCCTCTTACCTGCATTCCATCACGGTCGGAGCGAAAGTCTTCCTTCTCACCGGCATTCCATCACAGTCAAAGTCGGAGTCTTCATCCTCCAACCCCGAATCTTCAGTGAGAATCCAGACGCCATTCTTCATAGTCGACCTGCACCTACGAGGAAATAAGAACACTACAGGTTAGAACTCATATGCATATCGATCGCACGGCCACATCTTACAAAAGACTAGAGTTCCCTTGTAAAGACCAATTTACCTGTCACTGTTGAAACTCCATCAGCCTCTAAGGTCTTCCGGCCTCGCTTTGGTCCCGATTTACTTGTCCGTACCTATGGAAATGGAATGAGACATTGCAAGAACAATTATTAGACAAAATACAGACAGTCTATCGAACAATAGTTATAACAAAAGACTTACTTACCTTCAAAGTGGATTGGTCGCAGCTGGTCTGGATCAACACTCCCACGGACCAGTGATGCAACTTGGTCCGGTCCACGAGCCCCTACTAGGATAAGCAGGATGGATAACTCAACATTACAGAACTACAGGTGAGCTTATATGGGAAAGCGCTTGCACACCGTATTTTGGCATGAAAGGGCTGGGGGAAATCACGATATCCCCAATCCATTTTCATTGCCTCTCCTCTTCACCCATCTGCAGAGCCACAGTTGCAACCACTATCTGGGGAGGAAGGCGATTCCGAGGAGTCAAGTCAAGGGAGGACTCCAACCGTTCCCCAACGCCCCCGCGGAGACCAGGTGAGCGTAAGAGAGGGCAAGGTGTTTGCTTCGTTCATCCTGAAATCACTGGGCAAGTGGAGTAGTGAAACAAACCACTGAGACATCTGGCAGAATGGCTTCATCAAGGGAGTGGGCACCTCCTTGAACATCTTATTTATTAACATCTTCAATGCTCAAGAAGAACGTAACAAAGGTATGAAAATCTACACGGCCTTTATTGGCCTTACTGAAGCCTTTGACACAATAAACCGGCCCAGGTTCTGGGCAAAAATTAAGCAGTGAGGTTGCCCAACTGCCATTCTGGAGCCCATTCATGATCTGTATTCTGGTACATCTATATGGATAAAAACAGATAAATCCAGTCTATTGTCAAGCGAAATTAAAACAAATAAAGGCCTGAAACAAGGTTGTCTGTTGGCACCAAACATATTTAATCTATTTATCTCGGACATTGAAACTGCTTTTCATTATATCAGATGCTTTCCACCAAACATCGCAGGCAATAAAATAGGTTGTTTACCTTAGGCGGATGACGTTGATTTACTGGATCAGACCCCAATAGGGCAGCAAAGACAACTGGATGCCCTCAAAAAATATGTAGTGTTCAATGGCTTAAAAATCAATCCGGTGAAATCAAGTATTATGGTCTTTGGTCAACACCCAAAAACAATTCAGTGGAAACCTACCATTTGGCAACTCAGAGGTTAAGCAATTCCACAAATATTGGCATTCACTCTCTAGGGGTCTGCCTAAATACGAGCACGACTGATAGACCAAGACTAGAAGCCCTACAATCTAAAGTCAAAATTCTAGCCAACTAAGGACGACTTCTGATGAAAAGATACTGTGGATTTACGCTAAAGCATATGATTGATTTCTACAGGATGAAAGCCCTCCCCATCCTTATGTATGGCGCAGAAACAGTGTTCTCATTCCACTCAGAGAACTGGTCCATCATTGAAGGGACCTTTTGGAAAAGAGTTTTGAGAGTTTCTTTGGGAACACCAATTTAAGCCTTGCAATTGGAATTGGGCTTGACAGCAATGAAGACCATCGTCACTTAGAAGTCGCTAGCACTCTATAGAAAATTTCTAGTAGTACCAGCGAATGGAGGTTTCGCAGTATTAAAAGAAGCAATCATTCAAAACAATGAAGAGACTGTGTGTGAATGGAGATTGATCTGTCAATCTATTATCACCAAACTGGGATAAACTGACCAAACCTTAATAGAGAATCCAGATAAAATCAAGAGGAAACTCTATATCAAAGACTGGATTGCAACCCAGGAAGAGAGACAGGGTCTAAAAATGGTTGGTAACTGTTTCTAGAAGTAAGGAAGCTAAATATGCTTCCCAAATATCTTGAGTACTTTCCAAATTGGTTCTTCAGGGACTGTTATTTTAGATTCAGATTGAATTGATTGCCGACAGGTGAGATACTTAGCGTTAGATCCAATTATCCATCTAACGCAACCTGTCGACTATGCCAACCTGGGGACTCTGTTGAATCTTTAAAACATTTGATATTATTTTGTTCGACACTAGAGGAGTAGCAATCTCAATTTATGGCAGAAATTACAAAGAATTACGTTGGAAGGACAGCAGGGGTAATCGTATATCGCTCACCTTAGCATTGTTGAAACTGTTGATTGTATTTTTTTCTATGCTCAAGGAGAAAATCAAGGAGGTCTGGACAATTGTTGGTATTGATGAAGAGCTCAGACAATCCCTTGAAGGCTTAACACCTATACTGGCTCTCACTTTTCTTCAGTTATGGCTTCTTCCTTTGTTTTTTTGTTTATTTTTTTTCTTTTATCCTTCTACTCTCTTCTCCTTGTTGTTTCATCTATATTAGACGATCTTCTGAATCTGTAACTTTAGACAAAAGGTTTTTCTTTACTGTTAAACCAAATTAAGCAATTTCACCACAAATGTGCCATTATTTAGAGGCACCATATTCACAGAAGTGAACATTTTAGAGATGCACCCATTATTAAAGGAATGCAAAATGTGTGCAAAAGAAGTACAACGTTGGAGGAAAGCATGCAAATAAACCAAATTAAGAATAAGGGGGAGTGAGCACAGAATGTGAGCATAGATCCACCACAATCTTGATTCACTAAACTAGACCACAAAATGTGCTCCAAAAATGCCCTTCAATATCTGGCAAGTGGCCCGTTTAACTAAAAAATCCCACATTGCACCAAAATCTCAACCAACAACACACTATAAAAGCACAGCACAAAGAAACAAGCACACATTCCCAAAATGGCCAATCAACAAGGCGTCATGCTGCTGCACTGACTGATTTGGGGGGGGGGGGTTATTTATAAATGGGAGGATCACCATATTGCAACTGGCTGATGAAGAGGTCACTTAGAGGAATCGTTTCCCACCCCATATCATTCTGAGGATGATAACTCAGTGAGAGGGCCCCCTTACCGAAAACATGGCAGCCCATGCCATAGCACCACTAGTCAATGTACTATGAGCCCTGTATTTCTTTTCAAAAGGCTCCTCACAGATCACCAGTGGCATCATGGTGGTGATTGTATAATCCTCACAGTCACGCACACTACGCAAGGTAAACACAAGCCTTACCTCTGCTAGGGTGTATATAAAGGCATGCCTCATTATACATGTACCAGGGTATGAATAGTGAGGGCATTTTACGACATAGCTAGGTACTGTATGTTTATGATGTCATTACTTGCACCTGTGTGGCCCTTATACCCCTCTGGTCATAGAACATTTGTGCAGGAATGAGAGGATATTAGGAAGCATAACCCTCTCCATGTGGCTGTCTAGCCATCACACTCCATTTGTTTTCAGAATGATATTAATTAAATGCATAATTGTTCTCTACATCAACACAATCATAGACTTCACTCTGAATGAATTCCTGAATAACATGGCAAAACTATGACCTGAGACACTTAAATGGTAAACATTTTCTCACCTGGGAAGTGATCCACTTTACAAATAAACTCATTGAAAAACTGAAGTTGAAAAATATGCGTTGTCTTATTCCCAGACTTGTTATGTACATAAGAAAACAAAAAAACAATGAACATTAAACAAATTGTCTGAAATAATTTGCTTGTCTTTGAAGGGTATATGCACTCTTATTTTGGGCATCTCTCAATCTGAAGATCCAAATGGATGCCACCAGAGAAGCAGGCAAACTCTGCTAACTAATGCTACTGGATCTATTGGCGGTTTTCAATTTGGTCGACCATGACAAACTCTGCGACACACTAGCCAACAACTTCAATCTGTCTAAGAATGCTACTGACTGGATGAAATCCTTTTTAGCAGAGAGGACATCAAGAGTGTCCATCGGCAAAGACTCAGCCAACCCCATACCAGTTCCCTTAGGCATCCCGCAAAGTTCCTGCCTATTCCCACATTGTACAACGCCTATACCAAGTTACTCTTTGGAGCCCTGGATGCCATGGTTGTCATCTACATCAACTTTGCAGATGACACCCAGATCCTCATCCCACTAACAGGCAACCACGAGCAAGACTCACTGCTCATCAACCAAATCTACTCTCTTATCCAAAATTGGATGGCTAACAATAGCCTTTGCCTCAATGATGATAAAACATAGCTACTCATATCAGGCTCATCCTCCAAAATTGACTCTCTTCAGCCTGTTTATAAATCATTCATCATTGATGGCACCACAATCCCAGTATTTAAAGAAGTGAAGACACTTGGTGTTTATTTAGACGCTACCATAACTATGTCAAAACAAGTAAATACCCTAGCCTCCTCCACCTCCTATACCTCCAAACTCATCTTCCTAAGCCGCAAATTCCTCTCACCTGATAGCTGCATTACATTAGTAAGAGCACTTATACTTTCCAAGCTCGACTATTGTAACATTCTCTTCCTTGGCAGCTCCAAAACTAATATAGCCAAACTCCAACGTATGCAGAATAAAGCCCTCAGAGCTGCCCTAGGCACACAAAAATCTGAACACATCTCCAATATCAGGAGGGACAACCACTGGCTCCCCATCCAAGCCAGAATTATATTCAAAACCCTAAGCATTACGCATAAATGCATTGCCACAAAGCTCCCAAATACCTTATCAACACAGTAGTGAAGAAATCCCAGACCAGACTTCTTAGATCTAACAACTACTCACACCTCGAAATCCCATGATACAAAAGAGGGAAAGTGGGGGGGCACCAGCTTCAAAGTCCTTGCTCCTAGGCATTGGAGTTCCTTACCTACCAATATCAAGAATGAAACATCCTACCCACAATTCAGAACATCATTGAAAACTTGGTTATTCAACCAATATTAATTGAGCCAAGATCACCAACCCATCCTGACTAGACCCCCATCTACAATTGTATATACACTGTGTGTAACATTGCCATTGTTCTATTATGTTTGTTTGCTATAATACAAAGATTGTACTTACGCAATGTCTGTAACTACGCCGTGATACCTCCGGGTCTGGGCACACAACAAATGTAATAAGTAAATAAATAAAAAAATCTGATGAGATGCATATGTTTTTGGCAGAAAGTGATGCTCATGTCAGCATTTGTACATCAAAAAGTGGACACCTGACAGCTGTTTTGCCAAAAACGTGTGCCTCTCATCAGAAGCACCATTAAATGACCACTTAAAGGCATGGTCTAGTAAAATGTTTTATTGTCCCTACGGGTCGGCCATGTTTTTTTAAGCCTAAGTGGCTCGATTTTAGAAAACTTTCCTATGGACCTTACCCGAGTTTTCGTCCATTGAACGCACGCGAAAACAAGCACCAGGGAGCCGCCATTTTCTGATAATCCTATCTTTTCCCCGATCGCCCTGGCTGACCTGCTTTTGCGGCACTAAATCAATTCCCCCGCCCCTGAGCCTGACATTATCAAAACATTCATATTCCCCGCTTCTCCCCGTGACGTTACTGTGCTGCGTAGGCAAACGCGCCCAGTCGTCTTCTGCGCGACTCCACACAGAACCCGGAAACCAACACAGATCAACTCACAACACAGCACGCCACAATTCGAAATATGAAACTGTACTTTAAAATGAAACAGCAACATGGTACATTTGGTAAAGTACATTTATTTGACATTAAATGTTTAGAGAATATTCAGCAATTGACATATGAACTCCGGAAGCCATTTATTTTCTTTTATCTGTATCCGCAATAACTGTTCCGTTTCATCTTGAGTCACGCGCTGTTCCTTTATGGTACACAGGGTGTTCATTTTCGTAAAAAGAATCACTTTGGAAGCACAGTGAACCGCAAGGCTGTTCCATCAACTAGGCACTAGTCCAGCCTAAAGGTTGATATGTTGCTTCTAGCCACTAGTTCAGCATAAGGGCATGTGGGCCCTTGGCGATCGTCCCATAATATGGTGATCGTGCTCCAGTTGTTGACACAAAGCTGCAGGTGTCTGCTGAAGAATCCATCCGCCGGTGTCTCAAACATGTGGCAGTGGCAGAAAGGGATCAAATACCTGTTATGAAGACAAAAAAATGATAATTAGTCTCGCTAGCCGAACTTCATTAATATTACTCATTTTATTTATTACGGCCGATCAGAAACTATTTGCTTGCAAGGATAGTTCAATGGAGTATGTTCGTCTCTAAAATCAATGCGAAAAGTAACGAGATAAATCAAGGCCAACCACAATGATAAACGACAGTCTACATGCGTGAGGAATGATATGATACATGATATGCCATTTGTAACGCGCCTATACTCAAGTGTTTCTAGGCGTGACGAGGCAGGTGGGGAACAAGGGCAGACAGACAACGATCCTATATGTTCGTCTCTAAAATCAATGCGAAAAGTAACGAGATAAATCAAGGCCAACCACAATGATAAACGACAGTCTACATGCGTGAGGAATGATATGATACATGATATGCCATTTGTAACGCGCCTATACTCAAGTGTTTCTAGGCGTGACGAGGCAGGTGGGGAACAAGGGCAGACAGACAACGATCCTACTAGGCCAGGTGTCTTTCTAATCGCGCATGGGGAAAGGCTTAACATGGTTAGTTGAATACAAATTAAATAATAGGGCCAGCTGGTGGCAAGTGCAAGGTAAATGCCGGGAGAAGTGGCTGAAGGATACAGAGACAGTCCCGTAGTGCAGGGAAAAGTGGCTGGGCCAAGGACCGAGATCGGTGAGACCAGTGGACCTGCATGCCCATGTGCCCACTATGAACAGTTTTACTTGCTTTTCCTAGCTCTTCATTAATTCATTTATTCATGCATCCATTCATTAAATCTTCATTCCGGTATAAAAGCGTGTAAAGATTTACTTACATTATATTTGAAATTTCCATTGTGTCTCTTCGTAATGCAGTCTGTAAAACGGACCATGCTCTTGACAATGATTTTTCGTATACTGATCTAAAACTGAAAATCGGTCTAGTTTCTGAATTTTCTGCCTTATCGTCTCTTACGTTATTGCGCACTCCCTTCAAATGTAGTTCTTTCGGCATGGTCCCTGTCTCAAGGTCAAAAAACAATAGTCCCTTATACTTCCAGTGCGACTTGTGGGCCTCATCTGGGCGCTGTCCTTCACATTCTTTATTTGCAACATCACGTAGTATAGGCATCTGTGAGAACTTGAAGTTTAGAATCCGTCTATGTAGTGCGCCTCAATGTGAAAATGCGAACTGGCTTCTCTCCCAAATGCCACGGGCCGCTTGGCTGGCGCGTTCTAAGTGCCCCAATTTTGTCCCCGTTGTCTGCAAGCTTTGCAGCCCAAATTGAGACATTTAATTTTGGCGGAAGGTCAGGGAAAGTATAAAGTACCACAGGAGTTGAGTTAAAAGTGAGATTTATTGTTTGTTTGTTTTATTATTTGCAATACGCAAGCCTCCACTCCGTTAACAGTGCGCAGTATTTACATTTACATGAGATGAGACATGAGAAAAATATATACATACACATATATGAGGTGAATAGAGAGAATTCAAAGATGACATCCAGCTTGTTCGCCACCCATGATGGTGAAGGTAGGGGTTAGGGTTACAGGTACACTGTACAATAACATTTATTTACAAAAAGACAATCGTATTGCAATTATTTAAACCGGGATTTGTACTTCACAATCAGCTGTGCTTCGGGTGGGCATGGCACAGTCGCAATGTTCGGTGGCAATGGATCACTGCTCTGCACAGAAACGTCCAAAATTCCATATCTGTGCTTCTCTAACACAGCAACAATAAGGCCTTTCACAAAGTCGAACTGCATTTCATCATAGACTGGTTTGATCACCCATTGCTTACTTCGTTTTGAAAACACCTTAGTGTAGCGAGGCATCCTTACTTTACCCCTAGTCCTAGATTGTTCACGTCCGACATTGCTGTTATGGGCCAAGACCGCTAGTAGAGTGCGATGTTTCATGCCCCGAAAGCTAAAATGCAAGCGCTTTGGCCTGTACTTTAGGCACATATTGTGAAACACCTCCAAATCTCCTGTGTGACAGAATTCTGTCAGTCCTCTCAAATCTCTTGATAGAGTTTTGTCGAAAACAATCTTCTCAATGTCTTTGTGTGTCGGTGAAGATGGAATCAACCACTTCTTCTTCCGTGCCTCCTCTGGGGACAAAGGGCCATGTTCACATTGGTGGAAATGTTCATTTGCTGTCCAGCGGTACAGTGGTGCATCAGTGACCGCCATTTTTCAAGTAGTATTTCCACTGACCCCTCACAAGTTTTTGAGCTCCACCAAAGATGGTTGGTGATAGAATGTGACCACTGCAAAATACTTTCAAAACCTTTTTTTTTCCCTGCAGCCGAGATTTTCTTATTGATTGATTTAGCAAGATGCCATACGTCAAATTGATGTTTAATATGTGGGAACTGCTCTCTCATTGTCTTGGCAATTGAAACGTGTCTATCCGTGGCTGTGAGGTCGATGTGCATTCCCCTCGATTGTAGATAGTCCACTGATTTTATAAAACCTAGTTTCTCCATGGCCACTGAGGATGTACATTGTGTTACCTGCACGACCACCGAACTCACAATTTTCTTACTATCTATGTCCTGAAAGTGGTAGGTGCAGTACTTGGCAGAAAATCCAGGGCTGTCGCACTGTCCATCGCCGGCTAGCCTGAATCGTTTGCCTTTGAATGTACTTGCTAGAGACAATTGTTCAATTTTCCAAGCATCACTAATGGCCGGAAACAGATAATCACGTTGGTATGTGTAGTACAGCGCTTTAGTAATGAAATGGAGTCCCACAAACTGAAAGAAAGCCTCTAACTTTCTAAAACTGGAGCCACTAAAAAGTGATGCAGCTGCACACAGTAGATTGCCTGCTGGCAGTTTCCCCAGCATCGGTTGTGCAGACCATGAGAACCTATGATTTAATCTACAGGCGGCATTTATTTTGACGTTACTGCCTTTTATTCGACGAGTCACATTAATCAATGGCTTCCCACATACTTTCCCTCTATTGGAATGCACACATTTCAGCATACTTATAATTTCCATCAAACAATTGTCGAATACAATGTATTTGCTCTCTTTCATTAGACTGTCATCCTGCGTCAACGTTGTTTCGGCCTTTGACATTGTGGAGATTTCAACACATTGGTAAGTAATATCGCTGATATCAAGTTCTGATGCGTCTATGGATGCTGCGGCTCGTTCATTCTCTGTCATTTCAACATCTATTACTTCGACATTGATGGGAGAACACAACAATGTCGACAGGTTTTTTGGTGGCAAATTTTTGGCGGGTGTAGATTGTGTAAATTGATCTGCAACTACTTCAGAGCTATCTTCAATACATTCAATAACATCTTCTTGTGGTGGTGCGGTCGCACTGTAGCTATGGTCCAATGCAACTTTGCTGTAGTCTCCAAACACAATTCATTCATGTTCTGGCCATTGGACATGAGCATCTCGAGCCTGAACACGCCTCACCTGAATTAATAGTTCCTCCATAGTGTACACGGTCTGGCAAGCCACATCTCTCATTCGCTTCACTGTCTGTGTGTGTATAGTTCTGACGCCCACGGGTAACTGGAGGAGAGATTGGAAAAGGGATGTTCAGTTTAAACACAAGATGGAGTGTAGTAGAATTGACTGGAAAAAAAACATAAAATAGTCCCCAGCACAAACATTTTTTTAAAGTTATGAACTGTTTGTAACTAACCTTTTTTTGTTTTTTTTTCTTTGCAACTTTTTTGACTGGACCTTCAACATCTGCACGCTGTAGCTCCGATTCGTTTCCGCGTGTCCTCCCTTCCTCTTGCGCTGCAACGACTATATTTTCTGTATCCGCATAGAGAGCACGGAATGAGGCTCCATCGTCTCCCTGAAACATAGTACTTTCATTACTATGTATCAAAATATTGTTAGCATAAAACACACGTGAGGACGAACACACAGGTACATCTCAATAGCCAAATACGATTTAAACATTGTGTGCAACAATCAAACGACAAGTATTCGACCAGTGATGATCTATTCCGATGGAACTGTCAGTATCCATACCTCTGAATCTGCATGGACTGCCATGAATGGTTGTATTGGAGAGGAGGCATACGCATCTCCCTGAAACACAGTACTTGCATTAGTATGCTTTTCAATATTGGAAACACAACACGCACAGGTACATATAGAGAGATAACCGCGAAAGATGCATTGTCCAAAAGAATCAAGGAAAATCCAAATATGATCACATTTCATCGACTGATTTCAACGATTCCTTTACATCTGCATCATCTAAATGAGATGTGATTGTGGTTGAAGCTTCGTCGTCTCCCTGAAACAAAGCACTTGCGTTAATAGGGAAGAAAGTATAGCAAATGGAATCGCGTTATATGATCACGCATGATGGAGCTGTCATTATCCATACCTCGTGCTGCTGAAGAATATCTATGGATGTTGCAAATGTAGTGCACACTTCCGAAAGCTGTTGCGCCGATTCGTATACTTGAATGTCAGGCTCTGCATCAAGTGCAGGGGTTGACGCTCCATCAACTGCCTGAAACATAGTACTTGCATTAGTGAGGATTACAATTGTGAAAACATAACACACACCTCGGGGTCGACAGCACCGGTACATATCAACGGCTAACCACGAATGAAACATTGTGTAGAACAATCAAACGACAAGAATTCCAGCTCTGATGATGACGCTCGATGGAGCTGTCAGTATCCATACCTCCTGATGTTGAAAAACATCTAGAAATGTTGTAGATCTGGCGGACGCTTCAGCATCTCCCTGAAAGACAGTACTTGCATTAGTATGGATAACACCAATTATAACTGAAAACAAACACCAATGGACAATAACTAAGGTGTATATCAATTGGAAAGCAGTAACCAAACATTCGGTAAAATAATTACACGATAGAATAAAACTATTACTTGACATGCATAAAGCAAGTATGTAGCGGATTAGCCTAGTAAGATTACCTGATACGCGCTAGAAGTGGTTGATAACTGCGACCACGTCAAGGATGTAGAATGTTCTTGCTTCAGATTCAAGGGTAGTCAAGAAGTTGTAAAGGTCAATTAATGATTGATAATGAAATGCCAATATTAAAAATAGCCAGGTAAGCCGACAGAATACTTGAAAAATGCTCAATACAGCACAGTTCCCTCTCCCCATATATATATACATTGCGTTTGTGGGTTATGAAATCGAAAAAGAATATATTGATAAATGTCATTATTCAAAAAACTATACACTCATATCAATTTCGAAATTATTACAAAGGATAGAACACCTACAATATTTATTAATCCATTCGGCTACAGACTACCGCAAGGCCGAAAGCTAAATCCGGACACTTGACTCACCGGTGGCGGAATGTGGACGAATAGAGTGGGAATAGCGTTTTCGCGCAATTTCCGTGTCGTTCGCCGTTTATTCTTCTTTGTTACCCAAGAAGTTGTGTACATGTCCAAGGAAAAGTGCCGGCTGCAGATGCGGTATCGATCACCCCTCTTGTCCTCTAAGACTTGTTGGACTCTACTTTCCAGCTCATCCAGTGGATATCCGCAATGTCTGACCCATTCTCTTATTCGATCAACAGTTTTCGGGAATACATGCATTGTAGTTCCTTCAGATTTTGCATGGGTCTTCGAAGGGCAACCGCTATTCGAACAGGCAGGCATTGTTGATAAATCTGAAAAGTAAATATCGACATTATTATACAATCTTCAAGAGTAAAGATTTGATACAAAAGTAAATGAATCATACAATGATCAATGCAAGGTTTGTTTTGGTCGCAGGAACTCTACCAGTTCATTATGTGCTGCTTAGTATTTGCATAAGTTGCAGAAATGTATAATTGATGTGACTGAAATCTGAACATGTGACTCGTCCCTTGGATGTTCTGTCTTGCACGAGAAGGAAACATGCTTACATTATTGACTGGACCCCCGAAGGATGCAATTCAATCACAATAGTCACAGATGAAAATAAATAGATCTATTGATAGCATAGCAATGGAAACTCAAGTCAATACCAATGAGACCAATGAACATAGCACTATTGTGTACTCTACTCGGAAATAGATAGAAATTTAAAAATCTGCGAAATATGACCAGGATACATGGCCTTACCTTGACCAACAAACAGTTGGATTCAGCAGGCCGAGCAGTATGTTGCAGGAGAACAGGTAGATGGCCGCAGGTAGCACACTGACGAGTTTGCTCGAAGCGGTCACAGATAGCACGACGACGAGCAGATTAGCATAGATCTCAGTGGTTCCCAGGTAGCACGTTCAAGAGTTGACTTGCAAAGCACAAAGATGTTCTCATGAGACATATCGAGTGGTTTTTAAAGTATTAGAAACTGGGGTGTGTTTGTAAATGAATGACGTATGTATGTCGTGGTATTAGGGGGGCGGCCTGCTTGAAGTGGAGGCCTGCTTGGAGACACGGGGTCTGAGGAGGCCATGTGACCGATGGCCCCTTGGCGTGGGACACCTTTTGAAGTGTACATGCAGTTTGGCACCTTGGCCTTTCGCGCCCCTGACAGCCACCCATGCCAGCGCTCATCCCAGGGTGTGAACCGCCTTTGATAGAGGGGGGTGGGATGGATGGGCCTGGGGCGTGCAGATAAGGCACAGGAAGACTGCTGAATGGAGACACACTTCTGTGGATTGCAGGGGGGTGGCCTGCCTCAGGGAAGGCCTGCCTGGAGACACAGGGTCTGAGGAGACCATGTGAACAATGGCCCCTTGGCGTGGAGCACCTTTTGAAGTGTACATGCAGTTTGGCACCTTGGCCGTTTGTGCCCGTCACAGCCCCCCATGCCAGCGCGCATCCACCGGCGCGAACCGCCTTTATATCAATATACAGTATATCAATGATAGTATATCGTTGCTTATCATTAACAAATGCCACATACCGGAGATTTTTGTGAGCACAGACCCACACTTCAACCGGTGTATTATAGTGGTCAAGACTGTATAATCCAATGGTAAATGTTAGTATAGATATATGTGTGACTTTTATAGAGACATAACCTACTGAAAGACTTTGAACAAGTGTGTTTTAGTGCCTGCATTATCGAGAATATGTTATGTTAGCTTAGATAGATAGTGACCACCCTGCTTCACAGCAACCAGACCTTCACCCATTTGGAGCACAGATGTCTGACGTCCATCCTTGAATGGAGACACACTTGATTCATTTAAAAAATCGAGACAACCGTTGTTAAAATATATGTGGTGTTTTATTTTTTATCTTATTTTCATGACACAAAAATACAAGACTTTAAAGATTATACAGGTCAGGTTGCAGCACAGCGAGAGAAAATCCCCTGTACAGACCGCTGTCACTCGGGAACTTTTCTCTAATGGCACGAACGGCACAGGCGGGTATCACTCTTCGAACGCGGTGTCCAAGCCTCCCGTGAAGCCACCATGTAAACGAACGATAGGCCACCAACCTGTACCAGCTGTGAAAAGGAATGAAACAAACTGTTTTTAAATTACCAAGATAAGTTTAATAAACGTTTGTTATCAATGACAATTCTTGTAACTAATGGCATTTTACACAGACAAATGCTATCTAGACAATGCACACTATTCAACGACTTACATGCGTTACAATGATATGTAGATGTAATTTTGGATATAGTAGAAGACCATGAAATAGGAGTGGCATGACAAGCAGAGTATACTTACTCGTTACTCGGATTACGAGGACGAACAGTTGCTCGAAGTTCGTGCATAAGCACCATCATTATTCTCAACACGGCCCGTGTGAGGCAGGCTGCCCTGAAGTCTGGCAGCTCGGTGATGCATTGCGGTCGTGGCTCGCCTTCCGAAATGTAGGCCAGGCATCTCGAGTTTTCTCGGCAGCAGCAGTTCTCGTCCTCAGTTGGCATTAGCTCACACCGATTGCATGTGCACCAGGTGGAGACGCCGTCCATTCGACTAGGCCCAGGCTCTTCATCTTTTGATTCGTCCTGCCAACTGCCGTCCCAATCCCCATCGTTTTCGCGTGCTTCCCTTTCCAGGAGTTCCTCCTCGGTATACTCGGGCTCGTACATGTAGGGCATTATTGTACCCATTGTGTGTTAAACAAACTAAAATAATTTATAGCGGTGGTACTGGTATCTGTTCACACGGGCTACAAGCGGCGAAGGTAGCTGACCAGAGCACAGAAACGGGTCACAGAATACTGAAAGTAACACAGAGAGAGGAATGGAATCGAAAATCGGCTGCTGTGTGTTGTGAAACGGTCTGTTTATACTTATTGAGGAGAGAGGCGTCCTGCCATTTCCATGGCGACACGTCATTAGCTGAAGCGCAGTGAATGTTGACATGAGACGTGCTTTGGCGTTGGGAAATGGCCGGTACGAGTCTGCTGATGACAGGCTCAGGGGCGGGGGAATTGATTTAGTGCCGCAAAAGCAGGTCAGCCAGGGCGATCGGGGAAAAGATAGGATTATCAGAAAATGGCGGCTCCCTGGTGCTTGTTTTCGCGTGCGTTCAATGGACGAAAACTCGGGTAAGGTCCATAGGAAAGTTTTCTAAAATCGAGCCTCTTAGGCTTAAAAAAACATGGCCGACCCGTAGGGACAATAAACATTTTTGCTAGACCATGCCTTTAATTGTTCCTCTTTTGCACCACAATTAGTTCACCTTCACGCTTTGTTCATTTTTTTCACGTTTTCCTTGTGAATTTGGCATCTCCAATGAGATGCACCATGGCGCAGGCACATCTTTGTACCATAGAGCATCTACATTTTTGGAGAATATGGCCTATAGACTTGTTTGGATGCTGGGGGTGACATTCACTAGCATCTTGCTCCAGGGACAAGTATTCAAAACAATTCTTATTACTCGAATATTTTCTCCTCACCACTCCTACCCCCACTCCAAGTACCACTTCACTAGATGCAAGACACTACCAGCAAGGAGAGGGTGTCTAAATCATTTTATTCTAAACAGAATATTTTAGTATTTTATTTGCCAAAAACATCCTTCTTAGTCCAGTCTATAAATATAATGAGTACCTGGCGAGTGCGCAATCAGAATGAAAGAGCCATTGTGATTGGCCCTGGCCAAGTCATTACCAGGCCGGGAATCCCTCTGTCGGGATTCCACGGCCTTTGTCCCCGGCGGGGGGCGTGCCAGCCCCACAGCCAATGAGGATGCTCTTCGCCCCCCACCGGGGACTCAGGTAAAGCTTTGGCTTTTTTTTTTCCTCCCTCCCTCCTCCCACCTCTCTGCCCTCCCCACCCCACTTATCTTCTGTCCTTTGTCCCCGGTGGGGGACGATGGCAGCCTCCTGCTGTGTGGAGTCTCGGAGCGGGGCCATCCCCGCTCCGAGCCTCCAAACGGCTGGAGCCTTCTATCATCCCCCAGGTACGTTTTTTTTTTTCCTCCCTCCCGCCCTCCCACCGCTTCGCTCAGGCCTATAACTATGGGCCCAGGGGCATTACCTGAGTCGGTAATGCCCCCGCCGCTCGGGGCATATTGCTTAATTAAACATCAACAAAACTCAACCATGTGGGATTCGTTTTTGGTGCAGTGAATTCTCATTTACCCACCTAGAGGTAATGACAGCTTGATTGCTTATTGTGAGGAATTGTAATTTGGCAACGTGTAGAAGCTCTGGCATTTTTTTATTTGTATTAATATAATAAAATGATATGGTTAATTCCATCTGTGGAAAGGTAATCTGCCAATCAGATTACCCTTTCATACGCTTTATGTTAAAAGCATAGTGTGTAACTGTGCCCTGCTGTATTAGTATCCTGATCTGCAGCACCTGCTCTACCAGTGGGATAGAGAAGGTTCAAAGGTCACAGGTGCGCATTTGACAGCTGCAGTGACCACCACAATTCGGCAGCACATGGGCTGCATTTAAAACATGCACCCCTGTACCAAAACCCTCCAATGGTGGGTCTACTGTTCTTTTGGGAAATATAAGCCAAAACTGGTATGGTGCATTCTATGCATTGTATTTCCCAAAATGATTACAGCCACAGCATTTCCATATCATACATGCATCACACCTTGAGCTCAGCTCAGTTGTGAAGGGATTATCTATATTCTTCCCAGACAAGGCTGTCATTGCCACTGCTGGCAGGAGTATAGCCTTGGGGATTGAATCTTGTTGTTCCTTTTGTGAGCGCAGGTAATGCCCTCCCCAGGAACATCCACTCCACAAGAAGCTGGCCTGGAAACAGGACTCAAAGGGCACGCCCATTCAAAGAAGGATTTGCCTCAAACCAGGGTGATGCATACGTAAAGGCCTTTGATTCTGATGAGATGAGGAGGGGCAGGGTAAGTGGTAGACAGAGGTAGCTCTTTACAGCTGGAGGAAGTTTACACCATATTGTTTCATGCTGCCTCTATCCTTCCTTCCTGTCCCCTCCACTTTAATAAGCACAAAGCAATGTGTGTGTGATGTCAGAAGGCAAAGTGTACTTGTTCTAAGAACAGGGATTGGACCACCAAAGCGGGCTAGCTTTAGTCCTATCGCATGTGGGCTTTTGCCTATAATAGCCTGTGTTTCTCCAGCCGAATGTCTTTGAGGAGTGATTCAAGCCATTGGTTTCCTTTGAATATGAAGGACCCTGCAGAGCTGATTTTGGCAGGCTACCACCTCAAACCACTTCACCACATGTTTGAACCTGTTTGCCAGTGCACCGCGCTAGCCAGGTGCATCATTGCCCTGCTTGAAAATGAAACTCTTCACAGTGCAAATGCCACCTTCAAACCACCTCTTCAAACTACCAGAATCTTAATTCCTGAACTTCATCAACAGTCTACCATGCCCTGGGGATTTTTCGTACCACGACCTTCCAACACCACACCAGAGCTGCTCGACTTGAACTGCATATCCAGTCATCAGTCTCTTGGCCAGTAAACAAACTGCTGAACTGGACAGTTGGCCCTCATGATCTGCACTTCTCCGAGCACCACTTTTGAACAACATAAACTCATGTTCAACCTCTGCTCAACATCCGCTCACCATCTACAACAACGCAACTGCTGTACCCTAACCGCTGACCTCCATGTTTGAACCGTTTTGCCACTGTACCATTCTAGCTGAGCATGTTGTTGCCTCTGATAGAAGTACAAGCTCTTTATTGCTTCTGCCAGCTTTCAGTCGCTGCTTGTCCCACCATCATCTTTGCTGCCGACTGCCATTACCGGTAGAACCAGCCCTAGTGGCTCATCGAGTCCCAATCTTTGAACGCTTCATGAAGTTTCTAAAAACCAGACTGAACATCTAGGCTCCAGTATCTTTTCCATCAAACCAACCATTAAACTCACCCTGGTAGCCCTAACAATATGCAGCCCCTCGAACACTTTATCAAACCACTCCAGTAAGAACCTTGACTCCAGTCACCAGCATCTTCTATGTCGAACCATCTGTCGAACTGACCCTGGTAGCCGTCATGAGCCACGCTTATTCAAGCACCAGCTTTAAAAAGCAGTGAGCCTGTTCAATACCTGCCCAACACCATTCCCCTTCTTGAGCAGCACGACTGCTGTGCTCAAACTTCATCGAACAGCACGAACAGCAGCAAGATGTTGTGGAACCGTCAAGAACCTCAGAAGATATTGTTGACTCATCGCTGACCCTTGGTCCAACCTGAGGCCCTAGAGAGTAGTTATGTATGTATTATTTATTTTATTTATATGTTTATAGAGAGCCGTACCACGCATGCATCAGGGCGCTAACAAAAAGACGCCAAACAACATAGGAGCACAGGACAAGTGAGCTAGTGGGACAGAGCTTGGATGAGCAGGGGTTTACTTAAAGAGTACAGTTTTCATGTAGTTGGGCTCAAGTCGGAGATCTAGTGGAAGTCTATTCCATTTGATCGTGGCTAGATTGGGGAAGGCTCGACCCAGGCCATTGGCTTTGTTAGTTTGTCCTGTTTTAACCAGCTCTTTATTTTCCCATCTTAATTTCTGGCTGGGTGCGTAGGGGCTGATTTGTTTCTTGAGATAGTCCAGGGCAGAACCATAGAGACACTGATGAACAAGGGATAGAGACTTGAAAGTGATACGGTCTTCGATAGAGAGTCAGTGAAGGGCTTTTCGTTCTTCGGTTATATGGTCTCTTTTAGATTTGCTGGTGATTGTCTTTATGGCATTATTTTGAATGACTTGGCATTGCTTAGTAGTATCGGCATGTCCGTTTGAGGTATGCCACCTGTGCTTCTGCTCCCAGTGAGGCCTGCAGGTATACACTGATATTCTTCACTTTTTCTGAGACCCTAACTGGTAAGATATTAATGCTAAAGGTTGCATACGCTGGATCTAGTTTCGCTCGTGCTTGAGGGGAACCGAACACCATGAGTTCAGTTTTCCCTCCATCGAGGCACATCCAGTTGGTCTTCATCTATGCCTCAATGGAGTTGTAGACCGAGTCAAGCCTACTGTTGTCCATCGTGTGGCAGTCAGTCAATTCTAATACTAATTGCGTATCATCTGCGAAGTTCTTGAAAAATATGCCCAGGTTGGTCAGAAGGGTGCAGAGACAGCGCATATAGATGTTAAATAACAGTGGTGAAAAACTGGCTGCTTGGGGGACATCACAATCTACCTGTTGGGAGGCCGATTTATAGTTGTCCCATTGGATTCTGGAGCTCTTATTTCCCAGAAAGGAGGCTATCCATTCAATGGCATCTGATGAACAATTGCCTGACTTCACTAGGGTCTCTCAGAGCTTCTGAAAAGCTGCCGAGAGGTCCAGCAGGATTAATAATCCTGATTTGCCTTTATCCATTTTACCCAACATTTTGGTCTGGAGATCCAGTAGGGCGGATTCTGTGCCATGGGCCTCCCTGAATCCTGACTGTTGGGTGTGTAACAGATTATTCTGGTCGATATATTTTTGCAGCTGACTTGTAGCGACTTTATCTAGAATTTTAAGGAGAAGGTTGCAATTCGTGATAGGTCGAAGATTGACTGGGGCACGTTGGTCTAAGCCAGGTTTTTTTACAAGTGGTGTCACCGTTACAGTTTTGATGGATGTGGGTACCTTGCGGTCTCTAAAGGACGAGTTAACCATTCTGCACATAAAAGGGGCAAAGAGTTCAGTATTGTCCAGAATCATTTTGGGTGTAAGGGTGTTTTCTGTAGAGGAGGTGCACTTAGTGGATTCAAGGACTTTGATTATTTCTTTAACTGTGGTTTTGGAAAACTGAAATTTGGTCAAGTCTGGGTGGATGGTTTTGGTTTCGTTGTTGGGTTGGGTGGAGGATTGATTTGTTGTAGTGCATGTTTGGATTTTCTCCCGGGCTTTCAAGACTTTGTTGTGAAATGCAGTTTGTACCATTTCCCAGTCTCCTTGAGATGGCTGGAATGGGGGAGACAGAGTAGCAGGTTTATCGAATGATTTGAGAATTTAAAAAAGTTTGCCTGTAGACTTGGATGCTGAGTTGATTTGGTCATTATAGTAGCTTTTTTTTCAGACATCAGTTTTTCCCTGTATGCCAGGTCTAACTTTTTCCAGTTTTCTTTGTCACTAACTGAGGGGTCTTTAGACCATTTTCTTTCGGATTTTCTCTTCGCTTTTCTGAGGTTATTGGTTTCAACGTTAAACCAATGCTTATAGTTTTTGTTGGGCCTTACTAGTTTTTGTTTGAGAGGAGCGTATTGGTTGAGGATTTTTGTGAATTGGTCGTTGTAGGTGGTTATTCGTTTTTGCATGAATCCTCTTCTTTTGTGGAGTTCAGTATATAAGCAATACCTAGCTCAAGCTGGACTTGTGTAATTTTTTAGAAATTTCTGCTTAATGTGATGATTGGGGTATTATTCAGTTTTTGTGTATTTTTTTGGGGGGTGAGGTTCAGCTCAATTTTATGGTGGTCAGACCATATGCAGGGATATGTCTCGGGGTTGGTGGTATTTACATTGTTGGAAATAATCCAGTCAAATTGCTTTCCTCTAGTGCAGGTAGGCTTGGAATTGAGAACGTGGTAAGCAATGGAGATTAGCTCCTTTTCGAGATATTGCATCTCTATCTTTGGGGTTTTCTTTCCATCTATTAAGGTCTCCTAATAACAGTGTTCCTGTGTTGGGTCCCTTTAGGGTGTTCAGCAGATGGACTAGCTCATCGTTAAAATCTGAAATTAGGGAAGGTGGTCTGTAGAGAACTATGAGGTTAATGCTGCTATTTTTCGAGGGTGATATTTTCAACATGAGTATCTCAAATCCATTACAATGTATGGGTGAGGGAAAAAGGTTAAGGTTTTGATTGGCTATAATAGCCACTCCCCCTCCTCTGCCTACCTCCCTATTTTTATAGTAAGTCTTGAATCCTTCTGGAACTGCAACATCAATTGTGGGTCCCGCTGGCTCTTGTAGCCAGTTTTCCGTGATGGATAATATATCAAGTTTGTCTTGTGTGATGTACTCATGGATGTCTTGTGCATTGTTGTTCATGGACCTTGTGTTTAGTAGTCCTATTTTGATGTCCTGAGGTTTTGCAGCATTGGAAGCAGGTATTATTTCTGTTGGTGTGTCCCCCGGAATGATAGATGTTATGCTGCATCGTGGGGTGACGATGGAGGGTGGAGTAACAATAGGGGTGTCAATAGGTAGTTGGGAATTTGGAGTGTAATCTGTATCACAAGTGTTCAGCGTAACATCTGGATCTGTTATGAACACTGGTATTTCTATATCTTGGGGAAGGTTCGTGGAAGCATATTTGATTTCAATGTATTTATTTTACCAGAGTTATTTGTTGTAACTGTTTTGCTTGGGCCAAGAGTTTACATGTTTTTAGATATCCCATACCTGATTATCTCCTTGAGAGGGGTCAGAGTGTTGGTGGTAACCTTGGGCAGAGGTCTGCGCCGAACGCCATTTTACGGCGTGGACCAGCTTGCCGCGGAAGCGCCGGCACTGAAGCGCCTGACGTTTCCCTATATGTGGCTGCTGGGAGATGTAGTTCACCAGCAGTCCGGGAGAAGCAGAAAAGCAGCTGAAAACGTGCCATGTGCGGAAAGGTAGTCAGATAGCGGATCAATTCTTATTAAGACTTCCCAGTGAGGCGAAGTGCAAGGTAACAAAAGACAAAACCACATGCGAGGTTAGTTTACACAGTGTTGGAGTTTATAGATCCTCCAGCACACTAACACAGCAACAAGGTAAATATCACAATGTTTCAGAAATCAGTAATCAGGAATAAATGGACGTGCAGCTCAAAGGGAGGTGCAAAAAGTATAAACCAGCAATACAGTCAGGTATTCAGTACAATTATGTGCTGTACGAAACAGACACTAATAGCGCGCAGCTAATGCAGCTCGAGTTTCTTACCTAACCTGGGTCTCGAAACAGACTGCAGTGTTTAAATTGAAACCGGCAGGACCGGCGAAGAAATATGCTGTGTGCGGAAAGGTATGTGATTTAGGTGACTCGTCATCACTTCTTGCAACAGAACATATCCTTTTGATAAACATTGGGATTTCTACTTGTCTTGTACCCTTGATTCATTAACCCAGAGTGCTACATTCTTCTTCTTCGCTTCCCCTCTCTCTCTTCCTCTCCCCTGCTGATGGCTCATCTGTTACACGCACCCTATGAATTTGGGACCAGGTCCCTGCCTGTCCACTTGCACCTCGCACTGCCTCTTGACCCCCCTAGCACTTGTGGTCTGTATCTGTAACCCTACAGTCAACCTACTCTCTGCACTTATTAGCCACCCACTGGCTGCACCCTCTGATTACCGGCACTTAGCCATCAATTGGCTGCACTGTGTTACTTGCATTTCTCCCTCTCCTCTCCCTTGTCCACTTCTCCATCCCGCCTAGCCCCCTTTTGCACTCCCCCCTCCCTGCACTTGCGCAATCTGAATGACAAAAGGCCTAGTAAGATTGTTGTTTCGTCCTCCCTTTCTTTCCCCCTCTTTGTCTTGTCACAGCTAGAAACACTTGTGTACAGGTGTGTTATAAATGCCATATCATATCATATTATATCATTTCTATCTGTACATATTCTGTGTTCTTTTCTCATGGGTGGAATACGTACAGTGTTTTTAATTTAGTTATTTTTCCAGATGGTGTGCTTCATTACAGTACATCTATTTTTGTTGAACCTTCATTGTGCATTTCCTTTATTTTGGACTGTTGTACTATTGCTGTTTGGGTTGCTATTGAATTATGTTCCCACCCCTCTTGAGAGTATAACCTTCCCTCGGCCCATCTAACCGCAAAAGGTGAAGCAGGTATATCTCTTAACTCTGCTTGTTTTACCTTTATTATTGTGATCACTTTTGGTTTATAGCAGTTTGAGTGTAGAGTATTTGCTTTAGCTACTGCACACCTTTTACGTTTGCAGGGCAAAAGTCATTTTGTCAAACTTAGGAGTTCATCTATTTATATATATTTGTGAAAGTTTGTTTGTATGTTCGTGGTTGGTTCCAGCCCCATAACAGTTGTTGGTGTATTGGTAATAGTAAAATTTGACCAACATCACCCATTCGCCCTGCACAGAGTGGGGTCCGGCCTTGTGCTATCATTATGGGTGATTTCAGGAGATTGACAATTTTGCGATTGTTGGCTCCAGCCCCACAACAGTTGGTGGGCTGAAATTTTGGCTAGAGGTCAGCATACCAGTCTGGCTGTACCTGCAATAGCAAAATCTGACAACCCCACCCATTTGCCCTGCACAGGGTGTAGCAGGTTTTGGTCCTGTGCTATCAGTATAGGGGATTTCATGAGATTGACGATTTTGTGACTTTTCCAAAAATAGGAAGTTAGTACACAAGGTCGGCACACCAGGCTGGGGTGTACTGACGATAGTGAAATTTGATCAACCCCACCCATTCGCCCCGCACAGAGGTGTAGTAGGTTCCGGCCCTGTGCTATCAGTATAGGCATTTTCTGGAAATTGCTGATTTTTCAATTTTTTTAAAAATATCAAGTTATGACACAATAAAACATACACAAGGCTACAGCAAACCCCCATTTGCATGTCAGCGACAGACATAGGCAACACCGGTTGGTACTGCTAGTCATGCTATATAATAAAAGGACAGGTGTATGTTTGTCCGAAGCTGTCCTGCCTACTTCGACTGTTATCACCGCTAGAGGGATCTGTTGCCTTATGCATACAACAATAAGACTTCAAATTCATCTTCCAGGCAAACAAAATATGTATTTAAACAATATCCCCACTAGTGGGAGCAGTTGCCTTACACATACAACAATAAGGATTCAAATTCATCTTCCAGGCAAACAAAATGTGTCTTTTAACAATCACAACATACAATTAGCTGCAGAAAAGGCTCAAGACAGGATACCATTTTAACAACATACTTTAAGTTACAAACACTAAGAAAATATAGACATAAAAAACATATAAACAGAAATTCATTTGACTAAGCACTATTTCTGTAACAAAAGAAATTACTTTTTTTCAATGTACTTATGTATTCTGAAATTATTAATTGTAATATTTCTTGGTATTTATTATCTATCTCCCATGAGGGGGGATAGATCAGGAGCAGCGGATTTGTCTTGTAGGCAAGACAACGCAGTGCAACACAGGTTTGAGTCCTGCTCCCGCACTGAGAAACCAATCTCTGGTATTAAGCACGTTATAAAAGAACAATTATAATTCTAAGAACAATTATAATGTTCTTCATGTATGTTTTAAACTTTATTTGACTTCATATGTATGTACACTCTGAGAGTTTTCTATTCAGGAGTGGTGTGCCACCAACGATCTGTGCCTCAATACCAGTAAGACTGATATTCTTCTCATCGGCACACCTGCACCCTCCTTTCCTGTCACTCTCTGGCCAGCCTCCCTTGTCCCTCTTCCTGCTCCCACCTGTGAGGCTAAGAACCTCGGCGACATCTTCGACTCCACACTCTCCTTTTCTCTTCACATCTCTGATGTCTCTAAGAAGTCAAAATACCAAATGCACCTCCTCGGAGGTATTCTTCCTTTCCCCTCCTTCCCACAGAAGCTCTCTGTCGCTAGAGCACTGGTTCTCTCTAGGCTGGACTACTGCAAAAGCCTCTTTCTAAATCTGCCTGCTTTTACTCTCTGCCCTCTGCATCTCATCCAGAACAGGACTGTGTATCTCTCCAGTGCTGAAATCTCTGCATTGGCTCCCAGTGGCTGCAAAGATTAAGTTCAAGACCCTCTGCATTGTCCACAAGGTCTTCTGGGGCCTGGCTCCCCAAAACCTCCAACTCTCTCTATCAATACCTTCCTACTCAAGCTCTTTGCTTCTCCACCGCCAACTCCCTCAGGGTCAATCGCTTCTCCAAGCAACAAGTTTGTGGTAGATCTCTTTCTTCGACTGGGGCCTTCATCTGGTACAGCCTCCCTGACTCTCTGAAACTCGAGAACCACCTTTGCTTCCGGAAGCAACTCAAGACATCCCTCTTTGCTTCTGCCTTCTCTCTTCCTCTCCTCTGCTGATTACCTGTCTGATACTGCACTGCTCACCTGGCTACCCTCTGATTTTGGGCCCAGGTCCCTACCCCCCCCCTTTGCACACCTGCACTGCCTCCCGGCAACTCTTGCATTTGGGTCTGTATTTGTAACCCTACAGTCCAATAGCTGTACTTTTGGACACCTGCCTTCTGCACTTACCCTTGCACCTGCCACCTGCTGGCCGCACTTCTTGTTATTGTTTTGATCTCATGTACAACACTGCCCCTTCCCTTTCCCCTAGCACTTTTCCCCTCCCCCCACCCCTGCACTTACTCGATCTCAATGTCACTTGGCCTAGTAAAATCGTTGTCTCTGTCTCCCTCTGTTTCCCCCTTCCTTGCCTCGTCGCGCCTTGAAACTCTTGTGTATAGGCACCTTACAAATGCCATATTATATCATATCCATTGATGTTACGTCACAATCCAACATGAGCTACTTAGCATTTTAAACATAGAGAATTCACATATGTGTTACTCGGTTAATTTCCGGTGTGTATACCTGTACAGTGTTGACTACTATCTCATCTCTGGTGTTATGCCTCAAGTTACTTACATGGAAGTAAGGAATACGCAATCGTTTAGATAGAGGTTTAGTGACTTGATGAAAATAAGAATGCTACCTATTTGACAGTTAGTAAAACAGATGCAATTAGAACTAGTGACATTGTCAGAAAAATATTAGTGATGTAGCGATGTCTGTTTGAGTTACTAAGGCGAACCAAGTGCCCACCTCCCGTTCTCTTTCCTTTTTCTCTTGCAGCCTCTCAAGGCGCAGGGAGAGATCAGGAAAGAAGGTGCCATGAAATAGCACTGAGTACGTTTGTTCTATTTCAAGTACATTAACTCTATTTTAAATATTCTGGATAATTTGTCTTCAAACCTCCCACCTTTATTTCTGAAATAGAGTGTGTAGCATTGCAGTGCATCTTGGCCAATTCAACCTTTATAGTATTTAATAAGAATAATTCAAGTAATGACAGCTAGCAACGTTACCGGCATGCTTGAAAAGAGGCCTTTGATTTGATTATTTGAGACAAAAAAATGAGTTTGGGTGTTTGGGATGAAAAAAAAAATAAAAAAAAATAAAGGGTCGTTAGTGCGGGTTACCCCCCCAAAAAAAAAGAAAATTGATGTTTTTTTCAAAAACAAATCACGGCAAAAAACCCTGCGATGAAAAGTGCGGCGATGAAATCACATAGAACTGGACCCTGATACCTTGTGATTGCATTCCCAAGAAATATCAAAACAAACTCACCTCTGATAGGTAAATCGTATGGGATTATGGTAAAGTTTTAGTCTCTGCGTTAGTTTTTCCTGTGAGACTCGTGTGGGCCATGCTGCTCTTTGGAAAGGTAACGGCCTGTGATTGGTTAGTCACATGGGATTACGAGATCATTTTAGCGCTTGCGCCGATTTCATTCATACTCATAAGCGTCTTTTGAGGTACATCGATGGTTGTGCACATAGTTGTCTGCGATCGGTTAGTCGCATGGGATTGTGGCACAGTTGAAGTCCTCATGGGGTTTTCATTGATCATTCTGAGGAACACATTAAGAAATCAGTGCTTCTAAGCTTTGAAGTGGAGCGGTGTGCCTTTGTATCCCTGTTACTTGTCTGCAGTAGAAGTGCTATTAATCTGTCTTTGTTATCGCTCTGGATATCCCTTCCAGTGCTTCTCCTCCTCATGTGTGTTGTATTTGCTCTCTGTTTGCTTGATTGGTGTTTTTCATTTTTGTTTGTATTTTTAGTGAATATGTTTCCGTTTTTAAACATGTGTGTGTGTATTTTTGACATTGTTCAGCCTTTTTGGCACACAAAGCATCATCGCTGGGTGTAGTTGGGATGATGTTGATGTTTGAGAGGTGGGTGGTGGATAAGAGGCAGCATTGTCACAGGAGCTAGAGCAAGGCCAGCGCAAGTGTGCAGCAGGTTGTTTTGTAACTTTGGTGTCAAAACGAGCCCGCAATGCAAATAACATCATTGTTCACTTGGGTAGGACGAGTGTTGGTGGCACGTAAATGTATATTCCAATTTTCCAAAATGTCTACACTGGAAGTAGAAAAAATTATCTTGTCACTGAAACCTTCTAATTGTAAGGGTGACATGTGCCCAGCACAGCTTATAAAAAATACTGCTAGAGAATTATCTCCATTCATTACTAAACTAATCAATGCCTCCTTTGATACAGGCATTATCCCTGCCAATCTCAAACAATCTTCAGTGCTCTCTCCCCCCAAGAAACAGACACTAGATCCCCTTATCCCCACTAATTACCGCCCTATCACCACGGTCCCATTTCTACTCAAAATATTGGATAAAGCTGCCTGTAACCAAATTCAAAAACACCTTGAATTGTACAAACTCCTAGGTAGTAGACAATCTGGCTTCCATCCACTATATGGCACAGAGACAGCCCTAATCGATTTAAAATCACAAATAGATGAGCTGAGAGACAAAGGGAGGACAGAACTCCTGCTTTTACTTGATCTCTCAGCCACATTTGATCTGGTCGATCACAAGGTCCTCTGCAGACACCTGGAATCTGCCGCCCACTTCTCCCCGGAGGCTATCAGCTGGATTGAATCCTTCCTGAGTGAAAGAACAATGAGAGTTTTCTCTCCCTCGGCAGCTGCTGACCCAACCCCTATTTTGTACGTGGTTCCTCATGGCTGTTGTGTTTCGCCAACCCTCTACAATATCTTCACCAAACCTTTGTTTGATGATCTGGACCTTCTGGGTTTCACCTACATGAACTATGCAGATGACACTCAAATTTTCCTCCCGCTTTCTGGGGATCACAGTAAAGATACGGAGTTGGTGAACAAGGTATATCTTATCATCCAAGTGTGGATGGACACTCATGGCCTTTGCTTGAACGATGATAAGACTGAGCTGTTAATTTTGGGATCACAGGCCAATATCAAAAAGCTAGGTCAGGAGTTCTCCTCATTTAATATTGACGGGAACACCAGCAAAGTCTCCAAGGAGGTAAAAACCCTTGGTTTCTATCTGGATTCTACCTTGTCTTTTGATAAACAGATAAAAGCCCTAAATTCATCCACAGCTTATACATGCAAGTTGCTAAGAGCAGGTATACCTTTCCTCTCTGACGCTAGTTGCCTGATCCTAGCCAGAGCCTTAATACTCTCTAGAATCGACTATTGTAATGCCCTATATAGTGGGGCCAACAAAACGACCATTCAGAAGCTCCAGAAATTACAAAATAATGCCTTAAGAGCAGCCTTAGGTACTAATAAAAGAACTCACATCTCATCCCTCAGGCGCCAACATAAATGGCTATCTACAGGCAACAAAATTCAGCTTAAGACACTGTCGCTGACCCATAAAGCTCTTAACAATGCCACCCCTAGCTAACTTTCAGATACATTCCAGAGAAGATTCTCTCCCAGACTAACAAGAATTGGGAATACTAACTGCCTGACTATACCTAGATATAGGATCACCACTATTGGTGGCAATAGCTTCCCTGTTAAGGCAGCAACATTATGGAACTCTATCCCACAAGAACTACGAAGGGACCAACCTTTTTCATCCTTTAGGAAGAATGTTATAAAACACATCAGCTTATCTGACCCATAGTTTCTGACCCTCCCTACCTAAACACATGGGAATCTACTGAACTCTATCTGTGAGACTAACTGTTACCCGAGGTCTAACATGTGGTAACCTGCCTACCTGAACTTTGTATATTGTTGAAACGCATATGCACCTATCCTGCCTTCGAGCCCGAGGGTTCCATAGTGTGACTAGTTGTTACATTGTACATATTTGTAATATTTGTATATTAAATATCATTGCATCTTTATTGCTGCTGCTCTATACATACACTGAACTGTGCTTTGTATCTACATTAACTCCTACTATACCTGTTTATTATGTATTTTGTATAACCTGTAAGCTTTGCACCTTCATACTGCCGTGCCCTATTACCTTGGGGTCTGGAGCACGTAATAAGTGAATAAAAAAAAACAAACAAACAAACCACTGCATCATTCCTTGTCAGAGTTCAAATGGGCACAAATAGTTGTTGTGCGAGGTGCCGCAAAAGGACATGCTGTTGCCAAGGCAGAGGGTTTGCACACCTCATTGATGCTGCAGCATGTGTTCTTCTGCCACTGGGATGATGTTGATGATGACGTTCACCTGGTGGGCTGGGAAGAGAAATTGAAGGTCATGGGATGGCAACTTCAACATCCAACAGTGGTGTCAGTGGCTACATTAGTTGCAGCGACTCCATCTCTGGGAGCAGAAACAATCAGGACCAACTCTCCTCACGTCTGCGTTGTTGGATGTCATGGTGCTTTGATGCATTTGTCAGGATTTTGTGATCATTGAAGGTGGCAGCTTCTTCTGAGTGGGGACGAACTTTGAACACCCACGGGACACCATGCCAATCATGGCTGTTTTTGCCTTTTTTTCTTCATTTTTGTGTGAACATTACTTTTCTAGGGTTTTCTGTGTTTTTTCCATTCAAAATATGAATTAAAAAATGCATTACTAACTAGACAATGGGACTCATTCCAAGTTGGGCGATAAGGGATACCGGGCACCTGTAAGGAGACAGGTGCGGCTAATCCCTTACCGCCCTACTACAAGGTCCCTTAGCGGGTCCCTCCTTTAACGCCTGCTCTGACCTGGCGTTATGGACGGGACCCGTTAAGAGACCAGGGCGCTTGACATGCGCCAGCCCGTTATTTGCGCCCTCCCCATTCCCATTGAGGCCTATGGGGGCTCAAATGGAATGGGGAATGGCATTTTCAATGGGGACTTACCGGTCCCGCAAAGTTCGGACTACACCGGTAAGTCCCCATTGAACTAGACTGGTGCAGGAACCGTTATTGGTGGCAGTCATGGCGCTATCAACCTCGGAATGAGGCCCTATATGTTGTTTAGGTGTTTTCTTGTTTGTTACTTATCCTATCTGGTTTATCTTATCCTATCTTTTCTTTCCAGTTGTGTTACATGTCCCATCCTTCACCCTCATAAGGGACTTTTTAAAAGCTGCCAATTTTATTTGTTTCCACACGTTTTAATGGTTTTATTTGAACATACAAACAGCAGTATGTAACAATACATACAAGCAAACAAGAGCATTCACACAGACCCAACCGCAAACATTTACATTACTAAAATGCTAGACAATATGCATTCTAGAGAAGCAGAGGCAGCATTGATAAAATAATGAATCAATTAATCAATCCAATCCCAACAGACTAGTATCCTTCCAACATCAGACAACTGAAAAAGCTCTCAAATCAGCAGATGCAGGTCGTTCTATCTCTCTAGATATGTTCCCAAAATGTCAAAATAAATCTAAAAATATTTCTCCATGCGTTTAAGTAGGATTAAAACTTGTGATAGATAATAGCATTGATTGTTCCTGAAGTAACTATTCACCATACTCTCTGCTAGCAAATAATGATGTTCAGTGGTTCTATAGATTTCCACATTTGTGCTGCATGAAGTTTGGTCCTTATTAGTAATCTAGCGACCAATCTCATTTAAAAATGTAGGGCACGATCAATATCATGCCTAGTGTTTCCCAGTAAAATCGTGATGGAATCTAAGAGGAGGGCCACTTTCCTTTATCCTGAAGAGAATATTGTTCCTAGGCACTCATATTCCCATCAAATGACTAAGAAAGTTACCTCTTGTGAACATTGTCACCGGTAGAGACTCGATATGTGTAGGTATGTTTGTTTGAGCTTACTTGGCTTCAAATATGACCTAAAGTGTACAGATACCACCTCAAGTGTATTTTAAATGGGTTATCCGTTAATGAAGATTGCCCATGCAGAGAGCGCTGGACATTCTTGATTCTATTAAAGACAAGGAGGCAAGCATTATGCTTTTCTTCCTTTATGATTGTGTATTCAGCAATTTTAAATCTTAAACTTTTTATCACTTTAAGTGATCAAACATTTTTTGTTCGCTCTGGAGCTGGTTGTCTGGCATGCTGTGGAGGCAGTGTACCACAACAGGAAGCTGTACCATTCCCTCAACATACAGATGGTGTGCGATGCACACAAAGTAATCATACATTGCTGCACAAGATTCCCTGGCTCCACACATGACTCCACGGTGCTGCGCAACTCCATGCTGCCCTGTTACATGGCACGACACGCTGGACCTCGGACCTGGCTGCTGGGTGAGTCAAACCACAGGGCCATGAGGATTGTTGAATTGGGGGGGCAGTAAACAGCCTAGGCAACCTGGCTGCTGAGTGTGTTTAACCACAGAGCCATGAGGAGTGTTGAATTGGGGGTGGGGGGCAGTAAGCAGCATAGGCAACCTGGCTGCTGGGTGAGCCTCACCACAGGGCCATGAGGAGTGTTGAAACATTGCAGAGCATGGCATGCATAAAGAGCGAATGTGCACACTGCATGCATGAATCCAGCATCACTCCTGCAATATCCCGTAACCATTACCAAGCATCCATTGAAGTGCACAGAGATTGGATAGGCCAATATAAGGCCATGATAGATGAGGAATAAGACCAAGCAACCTCATCATCCGCCACCTGCACAAATCAAACCTCACACATAGAATGGAACATGACCAAACACAGCGTACTGAGTGCTTTGAACTCGCTAGTGTGTTGATGTAACTGAATGTGCGACATAGTAATAGCATGCCAAAGCGCTAGGCCTTCCCAGCCGTGTATCCATGCATTTAACAGACACAGTGCACACATTAGTACATGTATTAGGATCTTTACAAAACAGAAACCACATGTACCAGAATGCACCACTCATTAGTGATAATGAATGGCATTCAAAAACACAGTAGAGTAAATCACCAGCAATGATTGTCAGCCAGAGAGAAAACTATCTGCCAAACTGCCACACTGAAATTAATAGTGACAGCACTCACATTCCACAGGCACATTGCTGGTCAGTACGCCTGTCATGTCTCCTTAAGGGCCACCATCAAGTACAAATGTGTGAAGTCCCAAATACCAAAATGCTACAAATCTTGACTAACACCAATACATGATTGAGAGCTGCCGGCTTCACCCAATGTAGCTTCATTCATCCATGCAAACACCAACCCAGCCGTAATGTTGTTACGTAAGCCTTTACCCATCACCCATACTACCAGTGGATATCTGACCTTGTCATATCGGTATCGGTGTAGATGGATATGTACATGAAGTTCTGTAGATGTAGATTGAAAACTGTGAACACCACTGTATAACCAATGTAAATGAGGAAAATGTCTAAGGTGCCACTGTATAGGCACAGTCCACTTTGACTGGTAACACATTCATGAGATTTGAGTCCATTGTTGTCAGCTGTACTTGATTTTTGAGAGTGCAGGTTCACAGTGAATGGCCCATGTGACAGCAACTGCACCTACCCCCCCCTCACTCCCATGCATCTGCCCTAAAATCACTTACGGGGTACATAGCCAATTACATATGCCATGTACAGTTATAATTCCCTGTGCATAAATGGCTTATCAAATGAACACTGTACAGCCTGTGCCAACCTGGAATGACCACATAAATCACAAGTACCATTTCTCTTGCGCCCATGCAGGTGATGCCGGGTATCCCCTGATATCATGGCACATGATCCCCATCAGACAACCCCACAACAAGCACAAAGAGGCCTAAAACCATGCACATGTACGCACTTGCTGCACCATCAAGCAGACATTTAAGGTCAGGTTCCGCTGCCACAGCAGATCGGGGGGAGACAAGGCCCAGACAAGGTGTGCAAAATCGTGCTGGTATGTGCCATGCTGTACAACATGTGCATCCGGTGGAACATCCCCCTGACATGGACATGCTGCCACTAGAGGACGAGGAAGAGGATGAAGATGTAGGAAACGCCCGCGTCACAATGGCAATGATGGATGTGCCACACGGCAAGAGTTAATTCAATACTACTCACACTGAGCACTGGACATGGATCACACTGAGCACTGGACACTGTACATGAATTAATGCACTCACACCTAATAAACAATGTCCAGTCATGTTTATTTGAAACACCAGGTATATTACAACATGAATAACTATGTACAGATGTGAATGACATAGCCTACCGCTACAATCCTGTTATTCGGTCCCCACACCCCCTCCCCTACTAGCCTCACACCCCTCCCCAACTATTTCCACACCCCTTCCCCAACTATCCCCACATCCCCTCCTCTACTAGACCCACACCCCCGCCCTGACTACATCCCACTCCCTCCCCAACTATCCACACACCCTCTCCCCAACTACCCCCACACCCTGTCCCTGACTATCCACACATCACCCACAAATATCCCCACACCCCCTCCCAACTACTCCCTCCCCACATGCAAAAGAACCTTGGCCTATTTGCATCCCCTTTAAGGTGGATGGGCGTGCCCCTCTGGCGGGCGATTGAGCCGCTGTGAATAACGCACAGGTCTAGTTTGCGTAAAACACATCTGTGTTGTGCTTGTGGATGAGGCCAGTAGGGCGGGTGATGTGGCATTGTTCTGCAATTGCGTGGACCAACAGGTTGATTGACTCCACCAGTGCAGACATGGTACCATTGCTCTCCCTCACACGCCTCGCCAGGTGGTACACCCTCTCTGTGGCTCTGCCCAGCATTTGTGCAGTGTTCCGTGAGGTGTCCTGCATGGTCTGGCGCATGAGTGTGACTCAGTAAGGTACCGCTGCATCAATGTGTGCATTGCCTGCTGCCTGTCCTCCATCCTGGTGAGGTGCCCCTCAATGTCACATACATGACGGAGTCCCAGTTTTTGCATGGGTGGTGGGCTCAGAGGGTCAGTGGGACTGAACACTGCATCATACATCATCCACATGGCTACCATTGCGGAGTGTGTTGTGTACAATGGCCTCCACAATGCCGTGAGCTCCAGACACTTGTGTTAATGGTGCAGTTTGATCCTGCAGGCTGGGGCCGGGAAAACAGGTTCTTCCTGCTAGCTGGGGGCTGGGGAAACAGGTTCATCTTGCTAGATGAAGTCTGGGGAAACAGGTACATCCTACTGGCTGGGGTGCAGGGAAACAGGTTCATCCTGCAGGCTAGGGTCCAGGGAAACAGGTTCATCTTCTGGTGGGGCTGCTTGGCAGTAGGTGTCTCTGGCTGGTGGGGCTGCTTGGCAGCAGGTGTCTCCTGCTGGCGGGGGGCTGGGCCAATATTGAAGTTGCATGCTCTGGTCTGGTGGAGGATGTGCTTGCATCTTGGCTTGAGGTGGTGGTTTGCCTGCAGCTGGGCCATGCACTGGTGCCCCTGTATGTGGTTGCATGTGCCACGTCATTGTCAGATGATGTGCCTGTGGGGGACAGTGAGGCAGGGCATCAGTGATGGGTGTGGATCCATCAGACAGACATCAATGTCAGTACTTTCTGTATCAGGTTCATTGTCATGGATATAGTGGAGAGCATGGCATGGTGCACACATGCATGTGTTGGTGATACAGTGTGGGTGCATGTTTGTTGTGCGGGCATGGTGTGTGCAGTGTCTGTTGACTGTGGTACTGCTGTTTACCGATTTGGGTGTTATGGGCATGCCACAAGAGCTGTGTGACATGTTGAGTTTGATTGTGATACGCATGTGATTCACTTGTGAATGCTGCCTATGGCTGTTGTTGCGTTGATAGTGATTCAGTGTGTTGGGACATGGTGGGTGTGACAGGTGTGCCACATGTGTCATTGATGTGTACATCTTGTCATGATGTGGCTTTGGCCATGTGGTGGCACGGCGGTGACAACAGCAGTTGGCCATTGTCTGGGAGATGTGTGTCTGTGTGCATGCAGATCTTACTTATGTGGCCAATACACGGGAGATGTGGGGTGTGTCAGTGATGATTGTTTTCGGGTTGCAGGCAAGTACATTGTGCATGTGTGCTACGAAGTTGACTTTGAGTGGAATGGCAGCAGGGTTCAGGTTCAACTAACTTGACATGCTGCCCTAGTCATTTGCGTTGGAGCTACAAGGTGTGTGATGTGACTTTGGCCTTACGGACACTCACCGGCATCATCGGATGTCACATCTCCCACCTCTGCATCTCCAACTCCCTCTATTGCCTCCATGTGCAGGGCGGAGCTGCACGCCTCCTCACAGGCCAGCAGTTTGATGGGTGATGGTGCTCCCCCTCCTGTGGCCAGGCCCTGGCTGCACTGTGCAGCAAGGAGGCTGCGGACACAGAGATGTAGGTCGTCCCACCTCTTCATACAGTCTCCCACATTCCGGGGTGTTGTCCCCACCGCCGAAACTTTATGGACAATCTCCTCCCATATGGCCTTCTTGCGTATTTGCGCTTGCCACCGCAGATCTCTGCAAAAGACGTCATTGGAGTGCTCAACCGGGGTGTCAAACAAGCATGTTGAGTTCCGGTTCACTGAACCTCGGCTTGTGGCGACAGACTTCAGGTTGCCTTGCAGACATGTCCCTCAGTATTTGTAGCAGCTCAGATTTGGACTTGCACTCCTGTGCACTGAGGATTGCAATGGATTGTATTGTGTTTTTGTAATGGCCGCCAGTAAATTTCCTGTTTCGGCACAATGATGTTATTTCTGGTTCTGGTAATACCGGCACCAGTAATAATGGTTTCCTCACGAGCCAGAGCGCAGTCAGTGTCAGCATTACAGGTATGCCGGTGCTACCGTTTCCGGCATGCTGGAATGCGCGTGCATTCTGACTCGGAATTTACCTTAGATTCCGGCAGCAGTGCAACATGGACACGGTAGCACCGGCATGCCAGTAATTTTGTTTTTCTACCGGCAAACTCGTAATGAGGCCCATTGCCTCCATCTGAGTTACTAAAAGACATTCCTGGCAAAGCAGTATGTTTGCCATTAGATCATAAATAAAATGTGGAAACTCTAGGAGCACAACGGCAAATAGATCAATCTTTGATTGTACTAGTTAATGGTGTACCAACAAAAGACAAAAAATTGGCAACAAGTCATCAACTTTAACAAAGTTAGAAAGCCCTACAATATCTCAAAGAAAACCATAAATACTACAAAAATATAAACATAGAGCAAAACTTAATTAATCATATAAAGTTATAATGTAAATCTCTGCAAAAAAGAGAACTTTATTACATGGCCCCACTGCAACTTTTATACCTTGGAGAAAGGAAGAAGAACTATTAGGTGACCATGACTCATTTGAAGCGTCATTCAAAGCAAATGAAAGCAGTATAATAAATGTCAATTTCAATACTAACAAATGTTGGACAATGAACGCCAACAAGAGGAAGAGATTGAAAGTCTAATAGATGAAGACACTCCTGATGGCAGTCAACCTTCCCTTATAGGAAGCAAAGAACAACTTGGAGAACCACTCATTCTAAATGAAGAAGAAATAGCCGTGACTGAGGTAGAAAATACCATGTTTCAATCAAAACAATGTGAAGACTTGTCAGTGCTCAAATCACAGCTAAATGATGAACATCTCACCATTTATCTAGAAGTTACTGAAGAAATTGAATATGGTTTTAAACATGAAACAAAAACTTGTAGCTGTAAAAAATATAAACCTCTGCTCCTGTATGTAAGTGGTGAAGCTTTTTTTGGTAAAACAGTCTTAATTAAAATAATCACCAAATGTCTACATGACATAACAAACAACAACCTTTCATCTGTTATAACAACCCCCATAGGTTTAGCCGCCTAAAACATAGGAGGTGTAACTGTACACCAACTACTGTTCCTTAGAGTAGAACACCAAAACAACTGAGAATACTACAAATTATCAGCAGAAGCTGCTACTGAAGTATGCAGAATTCTGAAACAAATGCTGCTGATAGATGAGGTAAGCACAGTCTCCAGCCTCATGTTGGCTTTAATTCATCTCAGAATTCAAGAAGTCCTAAAAAACGACTATGAAGAACTGTTTGGTGAAAAACACATAATTATTTTTCAGAGACTTCCAACATTTAACACCAGTAAAAGGTCAACCTATTTTCACAACATTAGGACACAAACAATGGCAAAACACAGTCAGCATTGGAAATATAAATCTCTGGCAACATTTCTGCTACATGGAATTAACACAAAACATGCGTTAGTCTGCAGACCTCCCTATGCTAACATTTTTTTAAAACTGCACCGCGGGGGTTGTCCGGGAGAGGAAGGCCGCCTCACCTCCGTCCCAACACCCGTCCCGCTGAGAGGAGTGGCGTGCTTCCCGCTCATCCACCAGACGATCCGGGGGAGATAAAGTGTCACGCCTGAAGAGGACGCATACAAGGACAGGCCCGGTCGAAGTGGCAGCGTTCACGGACGAAACTCCCTCGAGCGCCCTGCGCGCGGCACACGGCTGCGCCACCGCATGAGAGTAAGTGAGGAGCCTGCACAAGGAGGAGCTTGAGGCGCCTCAAACCAAGAATTATCCCCGTTCCAAGCCCTAACTGGCCCCCAGCACACAGCCGCCCAAATCGAAAGCTGAAGGTGTTTATCGTACACCGGACACATTGGCAGCACATGGTACGCAGAAACTCCCGTGTAAAGACCTCTGACATGGTAAAAGAAAAATTCAGGAAAACCGGTACTCAAAGCAAAATTGACCAATTCACCACTGCCCCAGCGAATGCGCCGGTAGAGCAAGACTGCAGCGAAACAATGGAGGAGGAAACAGGAGCAATCTCTCTCTGAAGGACATTATGGCGGCGATCGCCGATTCCCGTGCCTCCATGGAACAGAAAATCAATGCAATAAGCGTGGATGTCTCATTACTACGCAACGATCTCCAAAAGTTGACGTCCCGCACCGGTGAGGCCGAGCAGCGTATATCTGGGACGGAGGATGGACTGAGGAACCTGGAGCAGCAACTGTACAGAACCACGGCCCGCCTGAAGATACTGGAAGCGAGAGCAGACGAAGGAGAGCTCAGATCGAGACGGAACAATCTACGCATCCTAGGCTTGCCTGAGAAGGCCGAAGGTGACTGCATGGAACTGTTCCTGGAGCAATGGCTCATTGATCTGTTCGATAAAAAGAGTTTCTCCAAATTCTTCTCGATAGAACAAGCTCACCGAGTGCCCACTGGGCGTCCCCCGCCTGGGTCCCCACCGCGCACGGTGGTGGCAAGGTTCCTGAATTACAGGGACCGGGACGCATTGCTGCAAATGGCATGCACGAGGGGCTCGATAACCCACAATGGCTCCAGAATTGCCTTATTTCCGGACTATACAAGAGAAGTGCAAAAGGCGAGGCAATCATTTGAGCAAATCAAAAAACAGCTGCGCTCTCTGAATGTCAAATATGGCCTAATCTTTCCGGCCCAACTGAACATTTTCCATAAAAGGATGACGGTCCACTTCACTGACCCTAAAAAGGCATGGAGGTGGGCAGAACTACACATAGATGGCGACTGGAGACCGAAGCGAAGAAACAGACCCGCGCACCCTGGAAATCCTCCAGCCAGAGACCCCCCCCGGACCAGCCACCGAACCGTGATGACATTATGCCACCACTTGTGGGGGAGGGCTGAGACGGGAGACAAGGCAGCAGCGATCACCCAAGTGGCGGGCCCACGACGGGGGATCGGCATCCGATGGAAACCATGCAGCAAGGTATTTGACACAGATGAGGAAACATATAGTGGCCGTTTCGGACGCACGCTCCCCCCTAGTTACGTGGGAACAGTTGTAGAAGTTGTAGGGGTTGTTAATTGTTGTCTGAGCAAACCATTGGCGAGCTCGGACTGATGTTCAGGCAACAGATACTTCATGTTGGGGCAGAGTATGGGGAGGGGGTTGGGGAGTTTGAAATTGCACCAGAAGTTGTTTGTTTAGTTCCTTGTTTTAAAATGGCCCGTGGCTTCACTCGGGCACAGAAGTTACACCACACTTTAGGTCCGGATCTGGCTCCCACCAGAGAGACAAGGTTCACTACATCAGGACACACACAGCACAACCCGTCACACCCAATGCCTATCTGATATGATGGAATCCAACAACAGGAATAACACCAAGTCCATTAAGATTATGACCTGGAATGTGAACGGGCTGGGCAGTAGCATTAAGAGGCGCCTTGTTTTACAACAACTAAATCGCCATGCGCCTGACGCAGCTTTCCTAACGGAAACCCACTTAGTGGGCACGAACTGCAGCCTCTTCAAGCGAACAAATTACCGCATAGCATTGCATTCAGGCTTTTCCATGGGGGCCCGGAGAGTTCTGATCCTAATACACAAGCGATTGCCTTTTAAGCTGTTATCCGTTGCACAGGACACGGGGGGCAGATATGTACATATAACCGGGACTCTCTGGGAGCGCACCATATCCATGTTAGCCATTTATGCACCACCAACCTTATTTACCTCCCTAATTGACGACTTAACACCTGTAATTACTGGAGATCCCTCGAACTGGTGATAGTGGGGGGAGACTTCAATGAGGTAATGAACCTGGAGCTTTATCGCACACACGTCCGCGCGAGAAACCCCTCCACGCGTACTAAATTAGCCACATTTACGGATTGCAGGGGACTGAAAGATGTGTGGAGGCACCTACACCCTGGCACGAGGAATACTCGTTCCTATCTGAGGCACACGCCTCATTATCAAGGCTTGACTACTTCTTTCTGCCAAAATCTGAAATACACCTAGTAAGTGCAGCGCAGTTCCTACCCAGGGGCATATCAGACCACTCCCCACTCATGATAGAAATCAACACCGATAGCCCAACCCCCACCTACCTGGCGGCTGAACGGTTACTACCTGGGTTTCCCGGAACTGTTAGAGCATGTACAAAAAACTACAGAATCGTACTTTGAAGTGAATGAACACTCTGTAGGCAGCCCATCAACCGTATGGGAAGCATATATACTGGTATTAAGGGGGGAACTTATCTCCTGGATTGCGGCCCATAAGAAAAGACAAGCTAAATCCATCCAGGAAGCAGAATTGCGAGTGCAGAGGGCAGAGGCAGCTCATATATCCCAAGGCCAACCAGAATCTCTCCGGGCATTGCAACTAGCACAAAAACAACTACAGAACGTCGCCCTGGATAACGCCAAACAGGCACACACAGCAATGCGGGCCAGAGTGTACGAAACTGGGGATAAAGTGGGCAAAATGCTGGCATGGCTGGAGAAGCGAGATGAAGGGCTCAGACATGTCAGGACGATTAGGGCACAGGGGGACACACTGTTAACAGCGGACCGGGACATCGCGGAGGGGTTCGCCTCCTATTATAGGGAGCTCTACAAAGCACCAACCTCCCCCATTGATACCACAATCCTAGCGGGAGTTACCCTTCCCTCTCTAACACCCGAGCAAACTGCCCTCCTAGACACTAACATCACGGAGGACGAGCTGTCCGCAGCCATGGTGGACCTCCAACCCGGGAAAACCCGGGGCCCAACGGCTTCCCGGTAGAGGTGTGGAAAAAAATAGGCACAAACATAATTACACCACATCTATTGAAAATGTAAAACTTCCCACAGTGAGGGATTCCTCCCACGAGACCTGAGACAAGCCACTATAGTGGTAATACCCAAAGCAGACAAACCCCCAGATAGATGCAGTTCTTATAGACCAATTTCTCTCATCAACACCGAAACCAAAATCCTAGCGAAAACACTAGCTAACCGACTCCAGCCAATTATATCCTCCTTGATTCACCCGGATCAATGTGGATTCATGCCACAAAGATCCACGCGCATGAACATACATCATTTACATACAGCAATAGAAAACGCGCCCACCATTCAGGGCCCATTAGCCCTGTTGGCGGTAGATTTTGAAAAGGCGTTCGATTCGGTGAACTGGGAAGCGATCTGGGAGATAATGCAAAGAATGGGATTTGGGCCCCAACTCATGAGCTGGGTCAAACTACTGTATAAAGCACCAATAGCAGTCACAAAGGTAAACGGTTATGTATCAAACCCCTTTGAAATAGGAAAAGGAACCAGGTAGGAAAAGGAACCAGGCAAGGATGCCCTCTATCAGCCATGATATTCGCGATAGCAATCGAGCCACTCGCAATAATATTGAGAGGCAATGAGACATGGAAGGGCTTCCGCTGGTCAGAAAGCTGGGAAGACAAAGTGTCCTTATATGCGGATGACTTGCTTGTATACCTGCACAATCCAGTAAGATCCTGTCCCATAGTGACCGGATTGCTACAAAAATACGGCGCCTTCAGCGGCCTGCAGGTTAACTGGGCTAAGTCCATCCTGTTCCAGCTGGGGCAGGTAGAACAAGCGATACCCCCACAATGCCCCTATCAGGGTGGAAGGGAGCAGTTCAAGTACTTGGGTATACTCGTCACAAATAATCTTAATGATTATGTACCCAGAAACTTACACCCAGTGATGGACAAGACTCATGGAAAATTCCCAACACTGGGCATCCCTCCCCCTGACGCTACTAGGCAGAGCAGCGCTCTTTAAAATGATGTCCCTGCCCCGACTCCTATATATATTACAAAATGCCCCACTTCACGTCCCCCCAAACCTATTCGGGAAAATAGATTAATCAATCCGGAAGTTGCTGTGGAATGATGGTCCCCCCCGCATAGCACTTGCCACGCTCCAAAGATCCATTTGGGAGGGCGGAATAGGGCTTCCCCTAACACAGACATACTATTGGGCCAGCCAATTGACAATTGTGAATGACCAATTGCACGGGGACAAATCCGCGCTGCATAACCGTTCATTAGAAGCTGGCACTCCTGAAAACCCTGTCATGCAATAACTTTATAGGAAAAGGGCCCGACCAAACACCTCCAATATGCGGACACACATAACCCAAATCTGGACGGACACACACAAATTTGTGGGATGGGGCAACAAGCTGTCTCTAGCCCAACCACTGTGGAATAACAGAAATCTCCCGGGTGTATATAATCTCCCCAAATGGCTGCTCTGGTCCCAACATGGAACACTTACACTGGGTGATGTCGTGAGAGAGGGCACCGTAATTCCATTCTCGGAGCTGGCGCTCAGCCTCGCACTTCCCCAAACCGAACAATACCATTACACTCAGTTGCAACACGCACTACAGGGCAATCTCCCTGATATGACCGCATTGCCGGAATTCACCCCAATAGAAAGGAACCTTTTCCTGGAGCGAATCACTCAAAAAGTGACATCAGTCCTATATAGTGCCATAACCTCCTTTGGCACGACAGAATTGCGAGCACTACAGACCAAATGGGAGACTGATGTGGGTGCAATACTACCGGAAGAATGGGTCATGGCTCTGATGTTTCCTAGGGAGGTAGCCATATCGTCAGGGCTCAGGCTGATTCAGTTAAAGATACTACTTAGAGTATACTATCCTAGAGTGGCTCTCTACAAATGGGGAAGGATAAATGATCCAACCTGTCTGCGATGCAAAACAGAGGAAGGTACCTTCTTTCACATACTCTGGACATGCACACACATTCAGCAGTTCTGGGGCGCATGTTGTAACGAACTATCTAGAGTCCTAGGTAAAGAGATTCCCAGAGATCCTAAGCTGCTACTGTTTGGAATAGACGATGAAGTTGACCTGACAAAATATGAAAAACTGTTTGTGTTCACCACTACCGCACTTATCAAAAGAAACATTGCTCAAAAATGGGGGTCGGAGATGACTCTGAGTTATGGACAATGGACGACAGACGTAGACATCTGTGTTGCAATGGAGCACAGGGTATACACGGCCAGAGGATGTCCGGCCAAGGCGCAGAAGGTATGGCAAAAGTGGGAAGACGCCCATTGAAAGGTGACTCTGTATAAGCGGACAACAAGAGAGAATGTGGCGCCCCTCGACATCCAGGGTACTAATAAAGCGGGTGAATCGAATGTAGCTCCTGCAAAGGGGCAGTAAACTCAGATTTAAAATGTTGTCTGAAATAACGGTGGGAAACAATCAATGACCTGTATCGACACTGTGCTCATGTTGTTTGTTTGTCTCAAATCAATAAAATGTATTATCAAAAAAATGAAAAAATAAAAATAAAAAGATGCAAAATCCATCTTAAATACTCGACTAATCCATGATCTATATGGGCAAAGCACATCTACTCCTGATGTCATGGAACAGTTAACTCAACACAATATAAAATGCATGTCATTAATGCGAATCCTTGCAAAGTGTAGTCAATTCAACAATACAATGTTCAAAAAAGACATTCAACCCATACTGCATATCAACTCTACAGACAAACTAGAAGTCCTAAATCCATACCAGTGAACAAAGGCTTGACAAGAGCTGTTGCAGGGTTTAGTAGCGGTCAGAAACGTAGGAATAGGAAAGAAGAGTGATAGGCAGGCGCATTGATTTTGATGTAATTATACAAATAAGAGAAAGGGAACTGCTGCATAACATTACAAATATAATGGCCACTGATAAAGTACAATAGAAAAAGGAAGTGGTGCGATTGAAGCAAAGCTATAAGAACTGGCTTAAAGCTCACAGATTGCTAATGTTGCATCAATATTCAGAAAATATGCAAAGAAGTTTAGTGAGTAGGGATACTTGTGCGTTTTGTTAGTTGAGTAAAAAGCCTAGCATACAAGCTCAACCAATTGCTGAATCAGTTTGGGTGGGGCATTTTTCTAAATTATATGGAAAGCTACAGGAAGCACAACTATTCATTGTAAAGGTTGATGATTCTAAATGAAGTGGGGATTTCACAGTTTAAGATATTATTACAATTATCAAGAACGGTAAAGCTTCCATGGCGCCAGGGCTAGATGTTTTGGCCAATGTGACTTTTAAATCCTGACAAGTTTATTGGCCCAATATTTTGCTAGTGTTAACTCAGCACTGTGACAACCTTGTGTGTGTTGCTTTATTGTCACCCCACACCCGCTTACTTAGCTCATCCTATTGCACCCCTTTCCTGTCAGGCGCACTATGGTATCAGTTTACATATGCTGGTGCTATGACACCAAAATAAAGTATTAAAAAATAACTTCATTTGTGAGCTTGGCTAAATACTCCTAAAACAATCATCAAATAACGTGTTTCACTCTCTGCTATAAGAACAAGGCTCTCTTTGAATACAATTGAAAAAACATAACTTTAATTTAAAATGTAAGATCATGTTTTTATAGAATGTATTGTTACGTTATGTTGATTAATACCACACACCGTTGCCATTTGAATGGTCTCCAGACACTCACTTGGCTTTGTAAGAAAGAGAGTTGGGTAGGTTAGTGAGGGAAGAGGGCATAAAATAGAGGTTTTGCTCTTCTGTTGGTGCTTGTAGAACCAGGGGAAACTGGCGTCAGTGTGTGTTGACTTTCTCAGTATGTTTGGATTGTACGCACTGGCGTGCTTGTGTCCGGATGGACAACATCCATTGACTGGGTTGTCTGTGGCAGCCTGCTCTTATGGCAGATGTTTGAGTTGTGTGTTTTGTGTGAGGTGATACTGGCCCATTAGTTCATGTGAGCTTTGTGTGGGGTATGCTGAAGAGGAGCAAGGAGCATGGATGGTTAGTGGTTAGTACTGTTGGTTGTTTTATTGTTGGTTCCAGGATCTGCACTGTCACTTGATTGTCTCGGATCTGCAGTGATATTGTGGGGGTTCCCATTCTATGGTGATCACCATGATTTGAATCGCCAAGTTTTCAGTCATTTTCTGAAGGCGAGGTGGTCTTTTGTTATTCTTATCTACTTCGGGATTGAGTTGCATAAATTGGCTATTAGACGGTAGACGCAGTTCCTCCAAATTTCCTTTTTTTCGTAGAGTTTCATTTCAATTTGCAGGTCATTCCGTGATCTTAGAAGTGAAATTTGCCATCAGTTGCATGTTGTGCAGATTATGATTTTAAGTGTTGCTGAACATCTTTAGTTGTATAGGGATTTTAGGGATGCTGATTATTATTACCATTATTATTATTAGTAGTATTATTATTATTAATACTAATATTATTATTGATTTTATTATTATTATTATTACCAGATATATAATATATCCCACAACAAGTCACCAAGGGGTTCCATGACCAAATATAAGGTCAACAAACTCTGACTTCCAATATCATTTTTACAGGAGTCCTATTCTGATGTCCTGAGGTTTTGTAGCTTTGGGAACAGGTGTAATTTCTGTTGGTGTGTCCCCCGGAATGATAGTTGTTATGCTGGATCGTGGGGTGACGATGGAGGGTGGAGTAACAATAGGGGTGTCAATAGGTAGTTGGGAATTTGGGGTGTAATCTGTATCACAGGTGTTCTGCGTAACATCTGGATCTGTTATGAGCACTGGTATGTCTATATCTTGGGGAAGGTTTGTGGAATCATATTTGGTTTCAATGTATTTTTTTACCAGATTTATTTGGTGTAACTGTTTTGTTTGGGCCAAGAGTTTACATGTTTTTAGATATCCCATACCAGATTATCTCCTTGAGGGGGGGGTCAGAGTGTTGGTGGTAACGTTGGGCAGAGGTCTGCGCTGAACGCTGTTTTCCGGCGTGGACCGGCTTTCCGCAGAAGCGCCGGCGCTGAAGCACCTGACTATTCCCTATATGTGGCTGCCAGGCTGCTGGGAGATGTAGTTCACCAGCAGTCCGGTAGAAGCAGAAAAGCAGCTGAAAACATGCCATGTGCGGAAAGGTAGTCACATAGCAGATCAGTTCTTATTAAGACTTCCCAGTGAGGCGAAGTGCAAGATAACAAAAGACAAAACCACATGCAAGGTTAGTTTACACAGTGTTGGAGTTTATAGATCCTCCAGCACTCTAACACAGCAACAAGGTAAATATCACAATGTTTCAGAAATCAGTAATCAGGAATAAATGGACGTACAGCTCAAAGGGAGGTGCAAAAAGAATAAACCAGCAATACAGTCAGGTATTCAGTACAATTATGTGCTGTACGCAACAGACACTAATGGCGCGCAGCTAATGCAGCTCGAGTTTCTTACCTAACCTGGGTCTCGAAACAGACTGCAGTGTTTAAATTGAATCCGGAGGGACCGGCGAAGAAACATGCTGTTTGCGGAAAGGTACGTGACTTAGGTGACTCGTCATCACTTCTTGCAAGAGAACATATCCTTTTGATAAACATTGTGGTATTTACTTGTCTTGTACCCTTGATTCATTCAGCCAGAGTGCTACATCCTTCCTCTTCGCTTCTGCTTTCTCTCTTCCTCTCCCCTGCTGATGGCTCATCTGTTCCAGGCACCCTATGAATTTGGGACCAGGTCCCTGCCTGTCCACTTGCACCCCACATTGCCTCTTGACCCCCCTAGCACTTGTGGTCTGTATCTGTAACCCTACAGTCCACCTACTCTCTGCACTTATTAGCCACCCACTGGCTGCACCCTCTGATTACCGGCACTTAGCCACCAATTGGCTGCACTGTGTTACCTGAATTTCTCCCTCTCCACTCCCTTGTCCACTTCTCCATCCCGCCTAGCCCCCTTTTGCACTTCTTCCCCCCTCCCTGCACTTGCGCAATCTGAATGACAAAAGGCCTAGTAAGATTGTTGTTTTGTCCTCCCTTTCTTTCCCCCTCCTTGTCTTGTCACGGCTAGAAACACTTGTGTATAGGTGCGTTATGAATGCCATATCATGTCATATTATATCATTTCTATCTGTACATATTCTGTGTTCTTTTCTCACGGGTGGAATACGTACAGTGTTTTTAAAATTTAGTTATTTTTCCAGATGGTGTGCTTCATTACAGTACATCTATTTTTGTTGAACCTTGATTGTGTATTTCCTTTATTTTGGACTGTTGTACTGTTGCTGTTTGGGTTGCTATTGAATCATGTTCCCACCTCTCCTGAGAGTATAACCTTCCCCCGGCCCATGTAACCACAAAAGGTGAGGGATGTATATCTCTTAACTCTGCTTGTTTTACCTTTATGATTGGGATCACTTTTGGTTTATAGCAGTTTGAGTGTAGAGTATTCGCTTTAGCTACTTTGAATGCAACGTGAGCACGCACACAGACACGCTGCAGATCGGCTGCAGATATTTCACTGGACTCAGCCGCTAGGCTGACAGTACAGTAATGAAAGGAAAATGTTGACCACGCGCTGAGAGAAAATGGCGTGGTAACGAGTACAGATTCAAAGCAAGATGGTCAAGGTGTATATGTTGAAGACTACATTAAGGATCACCCTGAAGGAGAATTTGTCTCTGAAATGCATTGGCATTAAAACCTCAAATCAATATTGGGTTACTTCGCATCCACTTTCTAGGTATATGCAGCTGCTTCATCTGCCTGCAATCTGTAGTTGACAGCACGTAGCTACCCCTCACTGCCAGCATCTCAGCACTGGCCCACAGCGTTCTTACACGCTTCCAGGACACCTCCATAATTTACCGACCTAGAAGAACAGGAACATACCAGCGTTTACTCCCCAGACCCTACACCAAGGCCATTTTTTCACTGTCCAGCAACAGTGAAAGTTGAACCTCACCTTCAACCTTAATCCATTCAGGGAGACTGGGTTTTCACCCTTGAAGAAGGCGTTTTTCGCCAAAACATCACGGGACCACACACCATCTGGCTCAGATATGCCTGTCCCCACACACCATCTGATCAATATCTAGACGTAGGCCAAAGACTTGGTTACCTCCCTCAAGAACGTAACACACCTTGGAAACAACTACCAGGATGCTCTTTGTAAAAACCTAATTCTGGTTTACTATTCACCGTTGCATGACCTATGTGATCATAATTGCTGTAACAATTGCCCTGCTCTTGTGTTCATGCACTAGCAATTCTAGGACCATGTACAAATAACTTGAAAAGTGTGTCTGAAAATTGCCTTTTCTTTTTGTTTTGTTCGATTTTCAATATGTTTGCCAACTTGAAGGCAAGTGTTGTTCATAAAAATTACTAAATACTAAGGGAAACTGAACCCCTATTTCCTCTTGTGCTTTGACCTTAGTCAAATAAATAAGCTAAAAGTCAACCTTGAGATTTTTCTTTTTGTATTTATACCTCGGCTAATCATGAGTATACCATGTCTTTGATATTCAGCATGTCGATTGAGATAATCTTTGCAGAAAATTAAAATGCAAATTGAAGTAAATATATGTGGCGGGACGCCACCATTTTGTTTCAAATGTTTGTAGCTCTAAAGTCCTACCACTTCTCCTGAGCAGTCCCTTCTGTTACCTACCACTTTTGGTTTATAGCAGTTTGAGTGTAGAGTATTTGCTTTAGCTGGAGCTCATCTATATATATATTTGTGAAAGTTTGTTTGTATGTTCGTGGTTGGTTCCAGCCCCATAACAGTTGTTGGTGTACTGGTAATAGTAACATTTGACCAACATCACCCATTCGCCCTGCACAATGTGCTATCATTATGGGTGATTTCAGGAGATTGACAATTTTGCGATTGTTGGGTCCAGCCCCACAACAGTTGGTGGGCTGCAGTTTTTGGCCAGAGGTCAGCATACCAGTCTGGCTGTACTGGCAATAGCAAAATATGACCAACCCCACCCATTTGCCCTGCACACGGATGTAGCAGGTTTTGGTCCTGAGCTATCAGTATAAGGGATTTCATGTGATTGACGATTTTGCGACTTTTCCAAAAATAGGAAGTTAGGACACAAGGTCGGCACACCAGTCTGGGGTGTACTGACGATAGTGAAATTTGATCAACCCCACCCATTCGCCCTGCACAGAGGTGTAGCAGGTTCCGGCCCTGTGCTATCAGTATAGGCATTTTCGGAAAATTGCCGATTTTGCAATTTTTAAAAAATATCAAGTTATGACACAATAAAACATACACAAGGCTACAGCAAACCCCCATGTGCAGGTCAGCTACAGACCTAGGCAACACCGGTTGGTACTGCTAGTCATACTATATAATAAAATGACAGGTGTATGTTTGTCCGAAGCTGTCCTGCCTACTTCGACTGTTATCACCGCTAGAGGGATCTGTTGCCTTATGCATACAACAATAAGACTTCAAATTCATCTTCCAGGCGAACAAAATATGTATTTCAACAATATCACCACTAGTGAGAGCTGTTGCCTTACACATACAACAATAAGACTTCAAATTCATCTTCCAGGCAAACAAAATGTGTCTTTCAACAATCATAACATACAATTAGCTGCAGAAGAGGTTCAAGACAGGATATCATTTCAACAGCATACTTCAAGTTGCATACACTAAGAAAATATACACATAAAAACATATAAACCGAAATTCATTTGACTAAGCACTATTTCTGTAACAAAAGAAATTACTTTTTTTCAATGTACTTATGTATTATGAAATTATTCATTGTAATATTTCTTGGTATTTATTATGTATCCCCTATGAAGGGGGATAGATCAGGAGCAGCGGATTTGTCTTGTAGGCAAGACAACGCAGTGCAACAAGGGTTTGAGTCCTGCTCCCGCACTGAGAAACCAATCTCTGGTATTAAGCACGTTATAAAAGAACAATTATAATTATAAGAACAATTATAATGTTCTTTATGTATGTTTAAACTTTATTTGACTTCATATGTATGTACACTCTGAAAGTTTCCTATTCAGGAGTGGTGTGCCACCAACGATCTCTGCCTTAATACCAGTAAGACTGATATTCTTCTCATTGGCACACCTGCACCCTCCTTTCCTGTCACTCTCTGGCCAGCCTCCCTTGTCCCTCTTCCTGCTCCCACCTGTGAGGCTAAGAACCTCGGCGTCATCTTCGACTCCACACTCTTCTTTTCTCTTCACATCTCTGATGTCTCTAAGAAGTCAAAATACCAAATGCACCTCCTCAGAGGTATACTTCCTTTCCTCTACTTCCCCCAGAAGCTCTCTGTCTCTAGAGCACTGGTTCTCTCTAGGCTGGACTACTGAAAAAGTCTCTTTCTAAATCTGCCTGCTTTTACTCTCTGCCCTCTGCATCTCATCCAGAACAAGAATGTGTATCTCTCCAGTGCTGAAATCTCTGCATTGGCTCCCAGTGGCTGCAAGGATTAAGTTCAAGACCCTCTGCATAGTCCACAAGGCCTTCTGGGGCCTGGCTCCCCAATACCTCCAACTCTCTCTATCAATACCTTCCTACTCAAGCTCTTGGCTTCTCCACCGCCAATTCCCTCAGGGTCAGTCGCTTCTCCAAGCAACAAGTTTGTGGTAGATCTCTTTTTTCGACTGGGGCCTCCCTCTGGTACAGCCTCCCTGACTCTCTGAAACTTGAGAACCACCTCTGCTTCCAGAAGCACCTCAAGACATCCCTCTTTGCTTCTGCCTTCTCTCTTCATCTCCTCTGCTGATTTCCTGTCTGATACCGCACTGCTCACCTGGCTACCCTTGATTTTGGGCCCAGGTCCCTCGCCCCCTTTGCACACCTGCACTGCCTCCCGGCAACCCTTGCATTTGGGTCTGTATTTGTAACCCTACAGTTCCATAGCTGTACTTTTGGACACCTGCCTTCTGCACTTACCCTTGCACTTGCAACCTGCTGGCCGCACTTCTTGTTATTGTTTTGATCCCATGTACAACACTGCCCCCTTCCCTTTTCCCTGGCACTTTTCCCCTCCCCCCACCCCTGCACTTGCTCGATCTCAATGTCACTTGGCTTAGTAAGATCGTTGTCTCTGTCTCCCTCTGTTTCCCCCTTCCTGGCCTAGTCGCGCCTTGAAACACTTGTGTATAGGCGCCTTACAAATGCTGTATCATATCATATCCATTCACGTTACGTCACAATCCAACATGAGATCCTTAGCATTTTAAATATAGAGAATTCACATATGTGTTACTCGGTTCATTTCCAGTGTGTATACATGTACAGGGTTGACAACTATCTCATCTCTGGTGTTATGCCTCAAGTTACTTAAATGGAAGTAAGGAATGCGCAATCGTTTAGATAGAGGTTTTGTGACTTGATGAAAATAAGAATGGTAACTATTTGACAGTTAGTAAAACAGATGCAATTAGAACTAGTGACATTGTCAGAAAAATATTAGTGATGTAGTGATGTCTGTTTGAGTTACTAAGGCGAACCAAGTGCCCACCTCCCGTTACCTTTCCTTTTTCTCTTGTAGCCTCTCAAGGCGCAGGGAGAGATAAGGAAAGAAGGTGCCATGAAATAGCACTGAGTACGTTTGTTCTATTTCAAGTACATTAACTCTTATTTTAAATATTCTGGATAATTTGTCTTCAAACCTCCCATCTTTATTTCTGAAATAGAGTGTGTAGCTTTGCAGTGCATCTTGGCCAATTCAACCTTTATAGTATTTAATAAGAATAATTCAAGTGATGCCAGCTAGGAACGTTACCGGCATGCTTGAAAAGAGGCCTTTGATTTGATTATTTGAGGCAATTCCACTGTCGGACCCTGATACCTTGTGATTGCATTCCCAAGAAATATCAAAACAAATTCACCTCTGATAGGTAAATCGTATTGGATTATGGTAAAGTTTTAGACTCTGAGTTAGTTTTTCCTGTGAGACTCGTGTGGGCCATGCTGCTGTTTGGAAAGGTAACGGCCTGTGATTGGTTAGTCACATGGGATTACGAGATCATTTTAGCGCTTGCGCAGATTTCATTCATACTCATAAGCGTCTTTTGAGGTACACCGATGGTTGCGCACATATTTGTCTGCGATCGGTTAGTCGCATGGGATTGTGGCACAGTTGAAGTCCTCATGGGGTTTTCATTGATCATTCTGAGGAACACATTAAGAAATCAGTGCTTCTAAGCTTTGAAATGGAGCGGTGTGCCTTTGTATCCCTGTTACTTGTCTGTAGTAGAAGTGCTATTAATCTGTCTTTGTTATCCCTCTGGATATCCCTTCCAGTGCTTCTCCTTCTCATGTGTGTTGTATTTGTTCTCTGTTTGCTTGATTGGTGTTTTTCATTTGTTTTTGTAATTTTAGTGAATATGTTTCCATTTTTAAACATGTGTGTGCATTTTTAACATTATTCAGCCTTTTTGGCACACAAAGCATCATCGCTGGGTGTAGTTGGGATGATGGTAATGTTTGAGAGGTGGGTGGTGTATAAGAGGCAGCATTGTCACAGGAGCTAGAGCAAGGCCAGCGCAAGTGTGCAGCAGGTTGTTTTGTAACTTTGGTGTCAAAACGAGCCCGCAATGCAAATAACATCATCGTTCACTTGGGTAGGACGAGTGTTGGTGGCACGTAAATGTATATTCCATTTTTCCAAAATGTCTACACTGGAAGTAGAAAAAATTATCTTGTCACTGAAACCTTCTAATTGCAAGGGTGACATGTGCCCAGCACAGCTTATAAAAGATACTGCTAGAGAATTATCTCCATTCATTACTAAACCAATCAATGCCTCCTTTGCTACAGGCATTATCCCTGCCTATCTAAAACAATCTTGGGTGCTCCCTCTCCTCAAGAAACAGACACTAGATCCCCTTATCCCCACTAATTACCGCCCTATCACCACAGTCCCATTTCTACTCAAAATATTGGATAAAGCTGCCTGTAACCAAATTCAAAACACCTTGAATTGTACAAACTCCTAGATAGTAGACAATCTGGCTTCCGTCCACTACATGGCACGGAGACAGCCCTAATCGATTTAAAATCACAAATAGATGAGCTGAGAGACAAAGGGAGGACAGTACTCCTGCTTTTACTTGATCTCTCAGCCGTTTTTGATCTGGTCAATCACAAGGTCCTCTGCAGACACCTGGAATCTGCCACCCACTTCTCCCCAGAGGCTATCAGCTGGATTGAATCCTTCCTGAGTGAAAGAACAATGAGAGTTTTCTCTCCCTCAGCAGCTGCTGACCCAACCCCTATTTTTTGCGGGGTTCCTCAGGGCTCTTGTGTTTCGCCAACCCTCTACAATATCTTCACCAAACCTTTGTTTGATGATCTGGACCTTCTGAGTGTCACCTACACGAACTATGCAGATGATTCTCCTCCCGCTTTCTGGGGATCACAGTAAAGACACGGAGTTGGTGAACAAGGTATATCTTATCATCCAAGCGTGGATGGCCACTCATGGCCTTTGCTTGAACGATGATAAGACTGAGCTGTTAATTTTGGGATCACAGGTCAAAAAGCTAGGTCAGGAGTTCTCCTCATTTAATATTGACGGGAACACCATCAAAGTCTCCAAGGAGGTAAACACCCTTGGTTTCTATCTGGATTCTACCTTGTCTTTTGATAAACAGATAAAAGCCCTAAATTCATCCACAGCTTATACGTGCATGTTGCTAAGAGCAGGTAAACCTTTCCTCTCTGACGCTAGTTGCCTGATCCTAGCCAGAGCCTTAATACTCTCTAGAATCGACTATTGTAATGCCCTATATAGTGGGGCCAACAAAACGACCATTCGGAACCTCCAGATATTCCAAAATAATGCCTTAAGAGGAGCCTTAGGTACTAATGAAAGAACTCACATCTCATCCCTCAGATGCCAACATAAATGGCTATCTACAGGCAACAAAATGCAGTTTAAGACACTGTCGCTGACCCATAAAGCTCTTAACAATGCGGCCCCTAGCTACCTTTCAGATACATTCCAGAGAAGATTCTCTCCCAGACCAACGAGAATTGGGAATACTAACTGCCTGACTATACCTAGATATAGGCTCACCACTATTGGTGGCAATAGATTCCCTGTTAAGGCAGCAACATTATGGAACTCTATCCCACAAGAACTATGAAGGTACCAACCTTTTTCATCCTTTAGGAAGAATGTCATAAAACACATCACCTTATCTGACCCATAGTTTCTGACCCTCCCTACCTAAACACATGGGAATATACTCAACTCTTTCTGTGAGTCTAAATGTTACCCGAGGTCTAACATGTGGTAACCTGCATACCTGAACTTTGTATATTGTTGAAACTCATATGCACCTATCCTACCTTCGAGCCCGAGGGTTCCATAGTGTGAATAGTTGTTATGTTGTACATATTTGTAATATTTGTATATTATATATCATTGCATCTATATTGCTGCTGTTCTATACATACACTGAATGGTGCTTTGTATCTACATTAACTCCTTCTATACCTGTTTATTATGTATTTTGTATAACCTTGTAAGCTTTGCACCTTCATACTGCCACGCCCTATTACCTCGGGTCTGGAGCACGTAATAAGTGAACAAACAAACAAACAAACAAACCACTGCATCATTCCTTGTCAGAGTTCAAATGGGCACAAATAGTTGTTGTGCGAGGTGCCGCAAAAAGGACATGCTGTTGCCAAGGCAGAGGGTTTGCACACCTCATTGATGCTGCAGCATGTGTACTGCTGCCACTGGGATGATGTTGATGATGAAGTTCACGTGGTGTGCTGGGAAGAGAAATCGGAGGTCATGGGATGGCAACTTCAACATCCAACAGTGGTGTCAGTGGCTACATTAGCTGCGGCGACTCCATCTCTGGGAGCAGAAACAATCAGGACCAACTCTCCTGACGTCTGCGTTGTTAGATGTCATGGTGCTTTGTTGCATTTGTCAGGATTGTGTGATCATTGGAGGTGGCAGCATCTTCTGAGTGGGGACGAACTTTGAACACCCACGGGACACCATGACAATCATGGCTGTGTTTGCCTTTTTTTCTTCATTTTTGTGTGAATATTACTTTTCTAAGGTTTTCTGTGTTTTTTCTATTCAAAATATGAAAAAATAAAAAATGCATTACTATCCAGACAATGAGCCTCATTCCAAGTTGCTTGATTTGTGCAGTTTCACACATATTAGACAGATATGCACTGACTTATTGCACCAGCCACATATCCCGCTCCAAGATGGCCGCTGGTACAAATTGCTGCGTGACCTAGCAACCGCGTTAGCAACGATGCAGTGCCGTGCCCGCTACTGGAGTAGGAGCTCGTATCCACGAACGCTCTGTTGATCGAGATATACAACAGGATTCCTGGTGAATTAAACACTTGCGGACGCACATCTAGATGAGTGCCACAACAGGTAATGTTGCTTTTGCCATTTTCTCCAACAGATCGTTTCTATGGGTTGTACCATTTATTTGTAGCAACCTTTTTATCGAATGTGTGCCCTCTCTCTTTAGGGCACGGTTGTCCTGGATCCATTCCAGCCACACACATATTGTGTTTGTAATTCTACTGCTACCTACGTTTAGGTAAGCACGCATATGTGTGATTGTTGACATTTTAATTTTGCACAACTAAGATGTGCCCCCCTTCTACAATGAAAAAGGAGATAATACTTAGCCCTCCCACTTTCATTTCCTCTTTATATACGAGTCCACTGCGACCTTGACCGATGAGATATTGCTTTTACCATTGTTACGTCTGTGGTTCAAACGATACCCCACAGGTAAGCCGTGTCCACCAGTCACACGTGAGACACTGAGTGATTAATTCACTTTTATAACCATGTTTCTTTAGCATTCCCCTTACTGAATCTCATTTACTTTTTTCAGCACCTTCTGAACATCCTGGCAATACTGTCCTTCCCGTCCTGACGAAGGCCCGGAGAAATACGTGGCCTATTTAGCCCCTATAGACGGCCGAAACACCCTGGTGTAGACAAACTTTTTTCCAACCACAGTGTCACCAATGTTCTTTCACTGTATTGTACCGAAATACATTTTGTATATTTGTTTCATTTGTTTATGTGATCCGACCCCTGTCGTTATGCATCGACAGTAGAAATCTGCACTCTGTTAACTGCATAGATATATGTACAAGAAATTCCACTTGTTGTCTGTTGTATTGTGCACATTTGTATTGCTTCATCCTATAACCCATGATGTTCAGCACTTTACCTAAAGCAATATATAAATAGATGCTGTAAAATATAAAAAAACAGTATTCGAAACATTTCGGTGTGGTACTCGATTTGTATGTGATAATCGTGATTGAACATTAAGGGGGCATGCTTGTCACACTGACCCGTTCACCTGTGTCTTTGTTTACCATGAAGCCCTAGTGGGCAGAAAAGGGTTTTTCCAGGAGCCCTTGTTTATAAAACATATTTCTGAAAAATACGTTTTTACGAAAGCAAGATGCCACCATTTTACATTGTGGTATTGTGCTTCTGAGAACCCCAAATGGGGAAAAGAATAAAGATTTACATTTTTTAAGGCCAGCTGCTTTCCCACTTGTGTCACTATTTTGCTTTTGTAAAAACGTGTGTATGTGTGTGTGTGTGTGTGTGTGTGTGTGTGTGTGTGTGTGTGTGTGTGTGTGTGTGTATGTGCGTGCGCACGCGTATGAGTGTGTGTGTGGTGGAGTGAATGTGTGTGCATGTCTTAACTGAGATGTGCAGGTCGGTTAGAGTGATATTATTTGCAGAGTGAGCAGCCGCTGGTGTCTGCATGTGCCGTGAATGAGAGAAACTGACTATGTATACTGAATGAGAGCATATGTTTATGCATGAAGAAGCAGTGTGTGTGTGTGCATACGCGGTTACTGTGAGTAATGCATGTGGAATGGAAGAGATTATCTCTGGGTATGGAAGTGTACGCATGAAGTAAGAGTGTCAGTGTATGTGCTGGGAAGGTGGGCCAAGGCAATGCATACCTGAATGTGGCTTCTTATTTTGACTATAAATGAAATAAAACAAAGTCATGCCCAAAACCAAGTCAAATAATCAAGGGACAGACTACTAGTAGAATAGAAATGTATACCAAATAACACCACTAAGGACCAATAAACACATTCTCGGTGAAATTTGAGTGTCAACACAGTAATGCAGAGGATGGCACAAATCCACATTTCACCAAATGGATGCAGTAAACACCATGTGTAACTGGATGGCTGCAATTACAACAAAGGTAACAGGAGAACTAGTCTCTCGGATAGTGGTTCACTCGGGAGCCATGAGTATGTCACTATCATGTGCCAAACATAACACTGTAACCCTCACTGTTTAGAAGCAGTGCCATTTCCTCTTACATTGACTCCTTCAGAGAGGAAAGACCATCCTTTGCAAAATATGAGTCCATATCTGAGGCTTCCTCCTTTCACCATGTGCATTCCAATTATCATCTGCACCCTGTGATGCCTGCCTTACATGAGGCATTGATCTTCTAAGGATTCAAATGCTAACTCAAAAAATACCTGTGTTGGATTCTTAAGCACCCCAAAGTGTTTGTCTTTTGGCAAATGGTGTTGGTGCTACATAAAACTGTGATTTAATACGATTAGAAGATGCTGATAATGAACAGTAATCTTCTTCCGCGTATCTAAGCATTGATTGCCCAATGTTACTTGCATGTGAGGGCAAAGCCAATATGAGTGTGATATTACCAGTGATCAGAATGGCAAAGGGATCTTACAATGGAAGACAATGGCGAGTGTTTCCATAGCTACAACAGGCATGTTTTTACAGGGGCTGATCCTGGCATGAGGGGTCAAACATATTATGAGCGTGATCTTACCGAGGCGGATAATGCATTCAGAATGGAGAAGATACTGGCAAGTGGGGGCAAAGCTATCCCATGTGTGTTCTTACTGGGACATAGAGTGGGAAGTGGGGGTAAAGCTAAAACAGTTATCTTTTTAAGAGAGAGCAGATGCTGGAAAGGTGGGTAAAGCCCTCATGGGCATCTTCTTAAAGAGGCACACACAGGCAGGTAGTGGCAAATCCATTACAGGCGTGTTGTTAAGGGGGTAGATACTGATATGTAGGTGCAACACCATCACAGGCATGCTTATGCACAGGCTATTTCTGGCATCAAAGCCATTTTAGGCGTATTGTTACACAGGCTAATCGTGCAATATGGGGGCAAAGCCACTACAAGTGTTATCTTACTGGGACATATAATGGCAAGAGTGGACACAGCCATCACAGGCATCTTCTTGCTGGGGCAGATAAGGATAGGTGAGGGCAAAGCAATCACTGCATGTGCTGATCTTGGCTTGTGGGGCACCAAGGAACCAATCAGACTAGCAATCAAATGGGACACATGAGCAGTCAGAGGAACCACTGCAGACAGCAGACAATACATTCACCATCCCAAAACACAGAATCCTACAACCCAGAAACCTTCAACCCAAAGACGACTAAGAATCAGAACTACTCTCGTACCTCTCACCCCCAACATGCCGTTCATAGCTAGAGATTAGAAAACGTGCTCCTCAAACAATAAAACTCCATACGACAATGACACAGGAGACAGAGACCCAACAAGCAATCTACTGGAACTTCTCAAGAAGAGACAGACGAAACATCCAAAAACATCAAAGCACCTACTCACACCATACCTGGGACAAACAACATATGAAACTCCTACTGACCGCACCTTTGGAAAAAGCACCCAACAATGATTCATCCAAAATAAACACAGCTCACTGCAGCCTGCTCAAAGTACACTCAATGGCAAAGCACAGAGCGAAATACATTCCTCACAGAATCATGGCTTTCAGACAACTACAAAGTGGTCCTTCACAGAGCTCTGTCAAGCAACTACAAATTATTACAATCTAACGGAGAAGACAGTAGAGGAGGAAGCATCACTGTGGCTCACAACAATCACATCAACTCCACATCTCTACCTTCAACAAACATAGAAGATTGCAAATCCCTCATGGCCAACTTCAAACTCAGTGAACATTTTAACCTACTGTCCAGACTTATTTATATGCCACATGCTTGCAATCCAAAGTTTGTTGCTGAACTCACCAATGTCATAGGCATTTTAGCCGATAAAGGCATGACAACATCATCGTATTGGGAGATGTCAACATTTGGATCAAGAGAGAAAATGAAACTGCTCAAACTCCCTCAGCGCTCAGCTGGGAACTTTCCACCTGAAACAAATATGAATGGACCCACAGAGCTGGACACACAATAAGTGCCATTCTCTCCATGGTTGGACTCACCACTACTGCCCCACGAGTAACAATCATCTGGAGCGACTACCACATGATCCATTTCACCACCAGAATCCCAATGTGTACACTGACCATAAATACAAAGCAACCAACGACAATCAAAATAAACTGGAAAAAGCACAATCTAGAAAACCTATCTCAACTATTGGAAAACACCAAACACGATATGCACCAATTGGATGAAATAATGCCAGACACCTTTGAAGATAAAATCCACACCTGGATAAGAAACGCATTAGATCAACTGACACTCCTTCACACCAACACAGGAAAAAGCAGAGTCTAGATGGTTCAAGGAGGAATTGAGAGCACTTGAATTACACCAACTTGACTACGAACGGCTAATTCGGCTATACGAAGCAGTTGTTTTAACAGCCAAGAAAGCACATTACGCCAAAAGAATTCAACAACAAACCAAACAAAGGAAGTGGACAAACTCATCATGGACATACACCCTGTTATTTCTTAAAATATAGACATGAATGGTATGTATATAGTAAGTGTTAGTTAGCAGAGACAGGGTTAGGTTGCTCAGAGATTGTACAATGTTTAGCTCTGAATGCTCCTGCTCAACTCAATAGAATGGTGATGATAGATGGAGTTAGAGATTGTTAAAAAGGATGTAGGAGAGAAGGTCCATGAGCAGGAGGCTGCATCTGTTTGTAACAATTCCCTTAATCAAGACATAAACTGTGAAATACAGTCCACATGGAGAGTATTAATTTCAAACTGATGGCATAAAGTGGGAATGAGTAAAACTAACCAGAGAGTTGTGGATCCGAATGAGCACAGCTGATGCTTGGGGACGTCTCCTCAAAGCCGAATCATACTGGTTGAAGAGGAGTCTTGACTCAATCCAGGTACCAGCGGGGGCAGGATGCAGAGGAGGGGTATTGTAGCACCCAGCATGACCATAGTGCTCGAGCCTAGTGAGCGCATGTTTGATCCTGGTGGCACGAGGAGGCCGAGGTAGTCACTGTTAAGCAACTGATTTGTGGAGCAAGATGTCATCACGTCGGCCTGAGGGCATCAGCCATGATTGGTTTTAGTAGTGCATAGGGTGACGTGAGACTGAACCGTTTCTATGCAGACTTGTCTCCCACAGTGAGAGAGGGTTGGATGAATTGTGGCAGTCCGAGGCTATCTAATGGAGAAAATAAAGGATATACAGAGGAAACAGCAGTCATACATGTATGGGCCCAACTACTCAGTCGAGAGGAAAGAGGCCCTGCTGTTTCATTGTTTAGTCCATGCTGGGCAGAAGATATATATAAGAGACTGCCACAACCACAATTGTGTTTAGATGAGCAAGTCATGAATGCTTTTGATCGCAGCATAGCTAAGCTTGACAAGCATTTTGAGGTTCATGAGAACAAGATACTTGCTCATTACCATTTCCAGACTAAGGAACAGAAGACGGGTGAGACAATAAAAGAATTTGTGACAGCTTTATGCGGTCTTTCAAATTGAATGTGACTTTGGCCATTGTCACGAGGAACACCTACCAGACCAGCTAATGATAAAGTGCATAAATGACAAAAGTTATGAAAGAACTATGGAAAGAGAGGGACCCCACTCTTGATTTAGCTATAGAATGAATGTGTAGCATACAGAAATATATATCAAGGAGCTTATTACAGATGACTTTAAGGAGCAAGGCGAGGTTAAAGCAATTGTGAGGCTAGGTCGGAGGAGTGCATCAATGAAGAAGGATACGGGCCAGAGGCGAGATACACATCCATATGTGCAGAGATGGCAACTAAGAAACAACAGGGACTCATGTCTCATGTCGTGAACATGTAGGGTGATAGCCGAGGGTTCAATGTCAAACAATGTAAAAGATGTGGAAGCACCCAACATCTGGCGACGGACAAAGAATGCTTGGCAGTACATATAGAGTGCAGGGTGTGTGGAAGAAAGGGCCATCTCCCTCGATGTTGAAAAATCAGGTAGTGGGTGCTGGTTACAGTGTTGATAGTGGATGTGTGAAGACGAGGGGGAAGTAAATTTGCAATCGTTGGGGATAAGAGAAATAAAAAAACATGCACAGATCAAAGTCAATAGGATGGATATAAACATGCTGATAGATAGTGGAGCGGATTATGTATTGGTGAGCTGTGTGACATGGAAGAAAATGTTGGGATGTTGCATGTTGAAAGAGTCAGAGGTAAAAGTATGTGCACATGGTGATGAACCAGTAAATATCATTGGAGAACTGGAAACCAACTTGGAATTTGGGAGAAGATGCATAAGAGATACAGTGTCAGAGGGGAAATGTAGTGTCCTTTAATCATTACACAGAATAGAATAGTAAGGTAGATTCCACTAGGTGTTTAGTGACAAATTAGATTGTTTAATGGGATTCATCCACAGGATTAAGCTAAAAAGAAATGCAGTACCAAGCATGTCCAAGTGGAGGACAATACCTTTATCAGTGAGAAGGAAGGTGGAAGAGGAACTCACCAAGTTACAAAATGAGGGAATTATAGAAGTGGCAGATGCCTCTGAATGGGTAAGTCTCATAGTAGTGGTAAGGAAAGCCAGTGGTACAATTAACTTATACATCGACCTTAGAGAGCTTAACAAAAACCATAATAGCAGAAAGGTTTCCTTTGCCTAAGACTTAAGAGTTGGTTTTGAAAATCTCAGGAGTGAAAGTTTTCACATTTCACTTAAATTATGTGTATCATCAGGTGAACTTATACCCGGAATCATCTGAACTCACGACGTTCCCAAAACAAGTAGGTTTATTTAGATGTGTATGCATGTCCTTTTTATTGGTTTCTGCCATATGCATATTTCAGTATAATGCACAAACTATTACATGGGTTGTGTGTAGTAAAATATTATTAAGACATCAATTTCGTATGGGGAAGTAGTGAAGAAGAACACAACAACAGACTCAAGGTGTTGTTAGGAGATTGGGTGAAGCAGTTAGAGAAATTTTAAATCAAGCAAGACAAAGTTAATTATTTAGGACACAAACTATCAGCTGAAGGGTTTTGAACTACATTGGATACAGTTGAGGCAATAGTAGAAATGCCCAGTCCCATGACCCAACCAGAATTGATATAGTTTTTGGGTGTAATAGAATACTATTCGATGTTGGCGGGGTAACATGTCACCTAAGACAGAAAATGTGAGGAAGTTAACCAGGAAGAGTATGGCCCTCATTACATGTTTGCCGGTCCAGAAAAAAAGTGCTGGTAACACCAGTTACTGGCACCTTTTCTAGACCAGCAAACCGTAAAACTGTCGGTAGGGGCTGTGAACTACCAGCAGGCCTGGCCTGCCAGTAGTTCTGGCCCCTCTTGCCAGATTATTAACGGAAGCACCAGCATTATTACTCACAATGCCAGTGCTTCAGTGTTCCCATTCCTATGGAGTCCTATTGGAACTTACTGTTTCTCTGCCGCCTGTAATATCCCGGTATTACTGTGATATTATGTGGCGTAGCGGTAAGGCGAGTCTGCCGGTAACCCGCCAGTAGTACCATGCCGCGGGTTAGCGGCTGAATAGTCTTTGAGGGCCTATACCACATATTAGGTCCTCTGAGAGTGAATTTGAATTCAAGAAGATCAAACAGGAGTTAGTCAAGGCACAAGCGCTGAGAGAATTTAAGGACAAATTGTACACAATCGTTTAAACAGGTGCATGTGAGTCTAGATTAGGGGCAGTATTGGTACAGCGTGATGTAGCACAAGAACATGCAGTGGCATTTGCATTCAGGGTTCTGAAAGAGGCAGAGACAAAGTATTCAGTTATTGAACAAGATGCATTAGCATGCGTGTGGGCGGTTGAAACCATTTATCATATTGTCTGAAGCCGTCAGTTGCTATATTTTACAGGAAGGGCATACATGGAATATCACCACGGATAGCCAAATGGATTGCAAAGTTACAGAATCTAAGGTTTGTGGTGAAAATTGTAGCAGTGAATAGGAATTCTGTGGCTGACGCACTCTCAAGGAATGTAGTGCATGAAGGTGAGGAGTCTGATATGGAAACCAAAGGAAGTGATGTATGGGATAATTTTATGGTAGAAGGAATGATTGATAAGTAGGTGTGGGATACAGAAACTTGTGAGGATGAGCTGCATCAGGTATTAAAGAAAGGAGTTGAATGTGGTTGGCACACAGCAGACGATGACAGTTAAACAAAGAATACAAGAGAGTACAGAATTAATTAGGGATTTAGGATGGTTATGTCTGTTGAGGTCAAAGATGAGTAGTACAAGAAGATATGCATGACACTGTAGTACAAAAGGGTCCCCATGATCTCTTAGGTATTTGTAAGACCAAGGCAATAGTCTGCACAGATTTATGGTGGCCCGGTATAGATTAATTTATGATTAGAAGAGTGCAAGACTTTGAAGAATGCAAAAAAACTGATAGTGTTGAAAATTCTAACCTCACCTATGGTGGAACACAGAATGCCAGAGTTACCCTAGGACGAACTGGCCATAGATTTGTTGGGACACAACGCAGAGAACACTCAATATATTTGGAGATTTACTTTAATTTGATTTACTTAACATACAAGGAGGGACTGATTATCATAATATATCATACCCAGAAAACGGAATGCTATGTTCAATATATACCGTTTGAGAAAGTAAAAAAAAGATTTATAATTTGTAAATTGACAAGAATTTTTCAAAAGCAGTACTACAATCTCTAGATCATTAGTGCATCAAAACCAATTAATAAAAGAAAATAATGTGTATGAATGTCTTACAAAGGTATACCTAGTATTACAAATCTCCACGCAACGTACATTTAATATATCAAGCTAGGACCAAACATAATACATTGAATACACATTAAATAATTGTCAAACACTTAAAAACATTTAGACATCAGTCAATTAGTTACGAAATCAAAATTTCAATACACAAAACAACTTATAATCATTGGCAAGACATGATACAACTCTATTAATGTATATATTCAATGAACAACCCTACATGAGTCTGCCCCTATTGCTCAATGCTAGACATTCTTTAGGGATTAAAAACATATGCAATGGTCTCATGACTGAACACAATATGGGTCACAAATAATGAAGGAGCCACACATTCTACACTTTGGTCATGGCTCCATAATTTGATTGTCAGCTAGTCGATTGAAGAGTAACATCTTATGTTTCAATGTTGTGGAAAAATATTCAGGTAGGATTTAATCTCTGATCTAAACATTAAAATTAAACGTAGTTTGTAGTGGTTATCCACTTAACTCTCCATATTAAGATAAGGAAGTAACTAAAATTATTGACAATGTTTACTTCCTAGACTATCCAGATTACTAATAATGCAATAAAAGATGGTATCTCTGTATGTAAAAGGGAGGTAATTTTACGGGAGGTAATTTTAGAGGAGGGCTTAAAGCCTCATATAAAGCGTGAAATATCTTCTTATAATTGAAACATAGTTCTTGCGATATTGCAATGAACTTTCTTTCCTTAATTAACCTTTCTCCAAATTGTTGAAAAACATCACTTGTGGCTAGAAAGATCAAAAAAAATTCCCAAATGACATCTAAAAAGTCAACTGTCTATAATGTTGAGTATTTGGAGGTAAGGTTTTCCAAAGAAAGTGCTTACTGATAACAGACCACATATGTATCTAGCCACTTTCAAGAATGTTTGCATAAACATGGTACCACACAAAACACCAGAGCGTGATATCATCTTTAAAGTAATGGATGTGTTGAGAGGTTCAACAGGACGATTATGGATAGTATTAGAATATTGGTTCACGGCAAAAATGATTGGGTGCAAGAAATAATGAAGAGTGTTTCAGAACAGAATAACATCACACAGTAAACTGCAGAGACACAATTTGAATTGCTCAGGGGTAAGAAGCCCAATACTCATTTGTGTCCTGCGTGGATGGGGAAATACAAGACAGTAAATGTTGATTTGTTAAAATTCAAGGAAATTATGATTGAGTGTGGGACTGCAGCAAACGAAAGATACAATATAACAAACTGTATTTGAGAGATGGAGTGTGGACATCGGTTAGTAGGGAAGGTCAAGTTACCTAGGTATGTGAAGAAAGGAGAATCAAGGTTTTCGAGTAGGACTTTAGTTATAGAATATTATGGAAATACTGTCAGGCTACAAGGAGCGGGAGTGTGGACCAAACAAAGGATAGCCAGAATAAAGCACTAAACAGCAGGTTAGAGAAGCCAGTATGTGCTTTGCCTTACTCTTGACAAAGTGGAAGGGAAGGAGATATGTTATCCCTTAAAATATAGACATGAATTCTATGTAAATAGTGTTAGTTAGAAGAGATAGGGTAGGTTCCTTAGAGATAGAAAAATGTGAATGCCCCTGCTCACGCTCGATAGAATGGTGACGGTAGAGGGAGTTGGAGTTGGCGAGAGAGCTGTGGCAGAGGAGGTGCATGAGCAGGAGGCTGCAGCTGTTTGTAGCAGCTCATTACGAGTTTCTGGTATCCTGCTGTTAATTCCGGCGGGATACCGGGAAATTGCCCCTACCATCTCCACCGCCAGATATCCCGGTATTACTTGGGTATAACGGGTGGCAGAGAAGGCGGTAAGTTCCCATTCCGTGGATTCCCATATGGTTTCATGGGATGTGAATACCGAAATCACTGGCACCGGTAGTACTGGTGATTCTGGCATTTATGTGCTGGTAGGGGCCTGAACTACCTGCAGGTCAGGCCTGCCAGTAGATCACTGCCCCCACTAGCAAACGTGAAGTGTGCCGGTCTGGAAGAAATGCCAGAGTTGGATTAACAAGCATTTTTTCCGGACCGGCACACTTGAAAGAGGCCAAAAATCATCTACGTGGAGAGGTTTCATTTCAAGCTGATCGAACAAGCCCTATCTCATGCAAAATACAAACCATCCAACAGACTATAGGCATATCCATATCGAGCACAAACCTCACTCTACCAGAAACAAGAGCCATATCAATCAGCACAACACTCAACCAATACAAACCACCTCTGAAAAAATCCTTAACAAACTACTAAAAGAAACCAACACGGTCGCATCTCCCAGCAACCCAAGCCCACCCAATGTCTACAAACAGCTACTTGCCGATTTATTTATTTATGTATTTATTTGTTAATAACGCCCAGACCCGGATGTATCACAGAGCTAGTTTAGGTTGCATTACATATATTGCATTGTGACAAAGAGGTTACATTGTGGTCACAAATAAAGCTAGTTTTCAATACATGCAGTACATGTTGTGTGTAAGGCAGTACTATTTAGGCTTACTTATTAAACAGTGCATTTTTGACTTTCTTGCGAAAGATCAGATAGTAAGGCACTTCTTGGATACAGGGTGGGAGCATGTTCCAGAGAGTGGGAGTGATAAGGGTGAAGCTTGTTCCTCCAGCTCATTTTCTTTTGAATCTCTGGTAGTTAGTGAGGTGGAGGTGAAGGAGCACGTACCGCGTAGGTTGGGATTTTTTGAGATGTGATGGGGGAGGTCGGAGGGGACGGTTTTGTGAAGGCAGTGATTGGTGATGAAGAGGATTTTGAACTCAATACGTGCCTTAATTGGCAGCCAGTGCGCTTCGCGCCTCACTAGAGAGATGTGGTTGCATCGTTTTCAAACCCAACACTGCCCAGAGGGCATTTATTTGGATCACTTGTAGTTTATTCAGGTTTTTGATGGAGGTTCCTACAAGGATGTCCTCATAGTAGTCTAATTTTCTGCCAATAATTGCTCTAGTGAGCGTGAGGCAATTATCAGGGGTAAGGAATGTTCTCAATAGTTTGATAAGTTTACCGTAATAGGCCACGGACAAGGTGACAGCCTTGACAAGTTTATGCATTTTTAGTTCGGAGTCGGGACAGACTCCCTGCATTTTTATGTGGTTAGTTATGTGAGTGATGTTCCCATCGATACAAAAGGAGGAAAATACTGTATCAAAGTGTTTGAGACAGTGTGGAGATCCTATGATGAGGAGCTCAGTCTTGTCATCATTCAGGCAGATATGGTGATTCGTCATTCAAGCCTCAATGATGTTGCAGATCCGGTGGATATTAGCAGAGTCAAGTTCATGGTTGCCGGTGAGTTTCAGGAGGACATGCATTTCACCAGCAAAGTTGGGGTACTGTAACGCTCACCTGACTCCCACGGAGGCGCTGGACTGGTTCGCGCTGCTGTGACCTCTTCCAAGGTGATGCGCAGGGTTCGGAAGACGGACTGGACTGGGCCCCCAAATCGGGCTTGTCTGACTCACAGAAGTATCCTTCTGTAGGCGAAAATACAGGATTAACTGTCTGCGGGGTAAAGCAATCAGCCTCCCACTTTCCCCTCTCACCCTCCTCGAAACCCTTCTGTGATTCCTCATAGCGTCTCACCTTAGGGTCTGGAAGGACAAGCTCTCCATCCTGCTTCTGATGCAGGGGCGCGTTGGTATCCAGTTACTTCACTGGATTTTCGGATTGGTGAGAACCAAACTTGCTTAGCTTCCAGGTAAGTTTTTTGATAAGAGGTTCCCCTTGTGTCCATGCATTAATGTACTAATGCTAGTGTCTTTTTCCCCATAGGGGCCGGGGTACGGAATGCCGGGGAACAGGCACCAACTCGAGATGAGAGGTGAAATCCTTGTAGAAATCAGGTAAGTCTTTAATTAGTTTTTTTTGGTAATGTCTTTTCATTCGCTCATTAACGCTGATGTCTCTTTTTCCCCTTAGGGGCTGGGGTCCGGAAATGCCAGGATGCGGCGTGGACCCGAAATGAAGAGGGAATGAATCAACAGGTAAGTCTTAACATGGAGATTTAGCTTTCCTTATTCCCTTCTCTCTCTCACCTTTTGTTCTGGTCTTTTTCTCCCTAGGCACTGGGGCGTGACTGCGAATCCGGATGATCGCTGCTGAACATGGAGGCGCCCTGTAAAGGTGAGTGGAATGCGGCGCTGCAGCGATCGACGCGATGAGCTTTTAAATAAAAGTCTTCCTTTTCAGGATTGTCGGCGAGATGTCTCCGGGATGCGGATTTAGCAGGTAAGGACTTTTCCTTCTTCTGTTCTCTTCTTCTCTTCCTTTGCAGGTGATCCAGGATGCTGGCAGGCATGGCAGAAGTCAGGATGCAGGAGCAGACACGGTGAGCGTCCAGCTGCTAGATGCAGAACAACGCGAAGCACCTGTGGCTGTTCGGGTGGGGTTTAAATAGCCTTGGAAGAAGTTCCAGGTATGTATCCTTCCTCCAATCAGGTATGGATCCTTCCCCGACCACGCTCGGATGGTAAATTAGTCCCACAGGTAAAGTAGTTCTTTTCAGGTCTCAAGGAGGCTGGGATCCTGCAGCATGGTCTGCATCAGGTAAGTGCACCCAAGCACTTCCATAATGAGCCTGGCGCCTATGGCGCCAGGACTGATGTCTTTTATGAGCCTGGCGCCATAGGTGCCAGGACACTGTCCAAAGGGCCCCTATATGGGGTTGCTGGGTCCTTCCTTGGGGACTGGATGTCTGCTTTTGGGGACGCAGGGCTTGAACCGGCTCCCCGGGAGCGGGCATCATGACAGAACGCCCCCCCTAGGCCCCTCCCAAGGTTGTTCCCTCCGGGGGTTTTGGTTTGTCTGGGAAGAGTCGGTGGAATTTCCTGACTAATCGAGGTGCATGCACATGGTCGCTGGGTTCCCATTACCTCTCCTGAGGTCCGTACCCCTTCCAATCAATTAGGTAGAACAGTTTTGACCTAAACATTTTTGACTCTAAAATGTTCTTCACTTCGAATTCGGGCTCCCCATCTATTAGAATAGGTTCTGGAGGTTTGAGTAGTCGGGTTCCGGGTACCACTGGTTTCAGAAGTGATACATGAAAAACAGGGTTTTCGCATACTAGCTGGTAAATCAAGTTTAACAGCCACTGGGTTAATTATTGCCGTAATAGAATAAGGTCCCAGATATTTTGGGTTAAAAGTTCGAGGCCCTTTGAGTGGTAAATGTCTGGTAGCTAACCACACTTGATCCCCAATCTGATACGGAGGTGCTTCACTCCGATGTAGATCAGCATTCTCCTTGTATTTTCTCTTGGCTTGTTGTAAATGCGTAGTTGCCTCTTTGAAGGCTTGGGTAACTGTAGAGTGCAGATGTTCTACTGCAGGCATTCCGAGGTTCTGAGGTGAGTCAAGGTTTGAGGTTCGAGGGTGATGCCCAAACAAAGTATAAAAAGGACTGTGGCCAGTTCCAGAGTGTACCGAATTATTATATGCGTATTCGGCTATCCAAAGAATGTCTTTCCATTTGCTTTCAGATTGCTGTAACATACACTGTAAGTATTGCTCAAGGATCTGATTTGTCCTCTCGGTCTGACCATCGGTCTGAGGGTGGTGACTGGTCGATAATCTTACGTCGATCTGCGCCATTTGACAACATTTGCGCCAGAAGTGGGAAATTAATTGGCTTCCCCGGTCAGAGATTAGTATAGATGGGAATCCATGTAGCCGAACAATATTTTCAAGGAAATCTTTGGCTAGGACTGAAGCTGAAGGTAAACCTTTCAAAGGAATAAAGTGGGCCATTTTGGAAAACAAATCCACAATTACCAGAATAGTATTGTAAACCGAACAAGGAGGCAGGTCCGTAATAAAATCCATTGATAGGGTGTGCCAGGGTGCTGGCGGTATGTCTAGAGGTTGAAGGAGACCGGCTGGTCTTTTGTTTTGACTTTAATTTTGGGCGCAAACACCACAGGACATCACAAAAGATTTAACATCTTTTCGCCAAGAGGGCCACCAAAATTGTCGTTTCATCTTTTCCTCTGTCTTGGCAATACCGGGGTGTCCCTCTATTAATGCATCATGATAACCGGAAATAATTAGTTCGTGTAATTCCTTATGTGGCAGGAATAAGCGTCCTTGGAAATAAGGTAAACCATTATCTATGGTAAAGTCTGATCCCTTTTGTATCCAATCCTGTAAGGTTGTAGGGTCCAGGAGTTGTTTCACTCTGGCTTGAATGTCTTCAAGGGTCTGTAACGAAGTCATGCCTAGAATCCTCTGCTCGGGAATTATTGGTACTGGTTCTGAGTTTGTATCATATTCTCCCATTCCAATTCGGGATAAGGCGTCTGCTTTGCCATTCTTGCAGCCAGGTCGATAGGTAATCACGAAATCAAATTCAGCGAAAAACAAAGCCCATCGGAGCTGCCGTGATGACTGAGCCTTGGCGGTTTTCAAATACTGTAAATTCCGGTGATCAGTGATCACTGTGATGGTATGTCGAGCTCCAAGAAGATAATGCCGCCAGGCTTTAAAAGCGGACTTAATGGCTAACAGTTCTTTGTCCGTGATTGCATAATTAACCTCGGGTGCCGAGAATTTTCTGGACCAAAATGCTACGGGATGCAGTTGGTTGGTTTCGGGATCTCTTTGGGACAGGACAGCTCCCATGGCTAGGCTGGATGCGTCAGTCTCGACGACATAAGGGAGATCTGGAGGCGGGTGTTTCAATATAGGTGCGGAGGTAAACTTAGCTTTTAAATCCTGAAAGGCCTGCTCGGCTTCTTCAGACCATTCAAAACGTTTATTTTTCCTCAAGAGTGCAGTAATGGGTTGTACCACGCGTGAAAATTCCGGGATAAACCTGCGATAGAAATTGGCAAAGCCGAGCATGCTTTGAACCCCTTTTACAGAGCTAGGTGATGGCCATTTGAGGATGGCATCCACTTTTCTTGAGTCCATTCGGACTCCTTTGGGTGTCAGGATGAAACCTAGAAACTCGACTTCTGTGGTATGGAAAACACATTTCTCCAATTTAGCAAATAGTTTGTGTTGGCGCAGTTTTTCAAGTACTGCCTTGACGTGTTTTCTGTGATCAAATTCCGAAGAGGAGTACACCAGAATGTCATCGATATATACGACAACACAAACATCGATGAGTTCCCGAAGGATATCATTCATGAAGTATTGGAAGGCAGCCAGCGCGTTACATAATCCGAAAGACATCACCTGGTACTCGAATAATCCGTATTTAGTACGGAAGGCAGTTTTCTATTCGTCGCCTTCTTTAACTCGTACCAGATGATAAGCCCCCCGGAGATCTAACTTGGTGTATATGTAAGCGTCCTTCACCTGGTTAAGGAGTTCAGGGATCAGAGGCAGAGGATAACGCTTTTTAACCGTTACCTGGTTCAATGCGCGGTAATCGATACAAGTTCTAAGGTCGCCTTCTTTTTTGGGCACGAAGACCAAAGCCGAGGATGCCGGGGACTTTGACGGGCGAATAAAACCATTAGCTAAGTATTGATCCAAATATTGTCTCAAATGCAGATTCTCAGGTTCGGTAAGGGCATAAATCCTGCTGCAAGGGGGTTGTGCACGGGGCACCAGATCGATTTGGCAATCGTACGATCTGTGAGGAGGTAACGTGTTGGCCTGTTCCTTTTGGAAGACGTCCTGAAAGTCTTGGTATTCCGGAGGTAGTTGCATGGAGGCAGAGGTTACAGATGCTAGATTAATCTTCAGGTTTTCTGGGTAGCATGTTTGTGTACAATCCGGGAAGGTTATTCTCTTAGCTCGCCAATCAATTTGAGGATTATGTGTCTCTAACCAAGGGATTCCAAGAATAACCTGAAACTGTGGAGCCTTGATTACATCAAACACAACACCCTCCCGATTGCCGTCGGGACCAATAAGAGTCACCTTAGTAGTGGAATGTGTTACCGGTCCAGAGGCAATTTCAGTTCCATCGACTGTGGTGATGACATCTTTGCTGGTTTTAGGACGGAGAGGGAGGTTAATCCTAGAGACCAATTCACGATCCACATAGTTTCCAATAGCCCCACTATCGATGTATGCCTTTATTGCATGCAACCGCTTAGGCTGTTCTGGATCTACGAGAACCATTGGCACAATGAAATGCAAGGTCTGAGAGTTAGTTTTCAAGCTCGGCAAGCGGACCCCTACACTTGTCGGGCGGAGTCGTTTCCCGAAACAGAGTCTTCATGGTTTTTATCAGTGGCTCCTACCGCCTTTCGGGGCGGTTTTGCCAGGCAATCTCGTAGAAAGTGTCCAGAATTCCCACAATAAAGACATAATTTTAACTGCCGCCTCCTTTCACGTTCCTTTTGAGTTAAGGGTCCTTTAACCCCTCCAATTTGCATAGGCTCAGAGACATCAACTCCCTTGGGATTAGCATGGGTCTTGACCAACACCCGGTTCTCAAACCTGGACCAATCTGCTTTTCTGTTTTGAAGTCTGTGATCCAATTGGACCACTAAGTCTATATACTCTGTGCATTCTTGGGGCGGATTTACAACTTGGGCCAAGACATCTTTAAGTTCTCTGCGTAGGCCTCGATAGAACAACGTGACTCTTTTATCCTCTGGCCATCCCGTTTCCACGATTAGTCTATTAAAGGTTGCTATATAGGATAGGAGGTCCTGATTGCCCTGTCGCAGGGATAGAAGTCGTCATCCAGAGCCTGCCCCTGAGACTGTCGAGCAAATAACCTTTCCATGCTTGCTTGAAACCTTTAAAAATCACGGAGAATCGGGTCATCTTGAGTAACCAGTGGAACTGACCAATCGGCAGCGCAGCTGCTGAGATATGACAATACAAAGGCTACCTTGGTCTGTTCATTAGGGAAGGCCCCAGGTCTGCATAGGAAGTGCAAACGACACTGATTCATGAATACGGCGAATCGTTTGGGGTCCCCAGCAAAGTGTTCGGGTAGGGCCAGCGGCATGTTTCCAGGTAGATTAATCTGCACAGGGTTACTGGAAACCACAGGAGCGGGGTTCCCTCCGGAACCGGGTAGAGGAGTTTGCCCAGCTTGACCTTGCAAAAGCTGTCTGGCCAGGTCATAAGTTCTTTCCTTTGATATTATTAATTCCCTCCTGAGGGCATTAGTCTCTTGACGAGCTGCATGTACTTCGGCCCGTAATTCCCCCAGTAATTGGGCCAACTGATCAGTCTCAGAACTTTCCATAGCGCCTGGGTGGGAATTTGTAGGAAGGCTTCGCATTCTGTAACGCTCACCTGACTCCCACGGAGGCGCTGGACTGGTTCGCGCTGCTGTGACCTCTTCCAAGGTGATGCGCAGGGTTCGGAAGACGGACTGGACCGGGCCCCCAAATCTGGCTTGTCTGACTCGCAGAAGTATCCTTCTGTAGGCGAAAATAGGGGATTAACTGTCTGCGGGGTAAAGCAATCAGCCTCCCACTTTCCCCTCTCACCCTCCTCGAAACCCTTCTGTGATTCCTCGTAGCGTCTCACCTTAGGGTCTGGAAGGACAAGCTCTCCATCCTGCTTCTGATGCAGGGGCGCGTTGGTATCCAGTTACTTCACTGGATTTTCGGATTGGTGAGAACCAAACTTGCTTGGCTTCCAGGTAAGTTTTTTGATAAGAGGTTCCCCTTGTGTCCATGCATTAATGTACTAATGCTAGTGTCTTTTTCCCCATAGGGGCCGGGGTACGGAATGCCGGGGAACAGGCACCAACCCGAGATGAGAGGTGAAATCCTTGTAGAAATCAGGTAAGTCTTTAATGAGTTTTTTTTGGTAATGTCTTTTCATTCGCTCATTAACGCTGATGTCTCTTTTTCCCCTTAGGGGCCGGGGTCCGGAAATGCCAGGATGCGGCGCGGACCCGAAATGAAAAGGAAATGAATCAACAGGTAAGTCTTAACATGGAGATTTTTTTTGTTCTGGTCTTTTTCTCCCTAGGAGCTGGGGCGTGACTGCGAATCCGGATGATCGCTGCTGAACATGGAGGCGCCCTGTAAAGGTGAGTGGAATGCGGCGCTGCAGCGATCGACGCGATGAGCTTTTAAATAAAAGTCTTCCTTTTCAGGATTGTCGGCGAGATGTCTCCGGGATGCGGATTTAGCAGGTAAGGACTTTTCCTTCTTCTGTTCTCTTCTTCTCTTCCTTTGCAGGTGATCCAGGATGCTGGCAGGCGTGGCAGAAGTCAGGATGCAGGAGCAGACACGGTGAGCGTCCAGCTGCTAGATGCAGAACAACGCGAAGCACGTGTGGCTGTTCGGGTGGGGTTTAAATAGCCTTGGAAGAAGTTCCAGGTATGAATCCTTCCTCCAATCAGGTATGTATTCTTCCCCGACCACGCCCGGATGGTAAATTAGTCCCACAGGTAAAGTAGTTCCTTTCAGGCCTCAAGGAGGCCAGGATCCTGCAGCATGGTCTGCATCAGGTAAGTGCACCCAAGCACTTCCATAATGAGCCTGGCGCCTATGGCGCCAGGACTGATGTCTTTTATGAGCCTGGCGCCATAGGCGCCAGGACACTGTCCAAAGGGCCCCTATATGGGGTTGCTGGGTCCCTCCTTGGGGACTGGATGTCCGCTTTCGGGGACGCAGGGCTTGAACCGGCTCCCCGGCAGCGGGCATCATGACAGGTACAGGATGTTAAGGCTGTCTAGATGATCAAAGAGTGGCATGGTGTACATATTGTACAATGTGGGTGTGAAACAGGACCCTTGGGGGACCCCATAAGAGACGGAGATGGGGTTGACTGCTTCTGCCCAAGTGAAGAGCCGGGAGAATATCTCAGTCAGAAAGGACTTGATCCAGTTGGCCGTTTCAATTGAAAGGTTTAAAGAGTCCTGAAGTGGTAACAAAAGATAGTGTGATCCACAAGATTGAAGGCCCCCGAAAGGTCAAGTAGGAGGAGGATGGTGAGATCCCCAGTGCCACGAATGTGATCGAGCTGAATCTTTAGGTCGAGGAGGGGTGACTCTGTGTTGTGTCTGGGCCTGAACCCGGATTTGCGTGTGCCAGGTAGATTATGGGGTTTCAGATGTGTTTGAAGTTGTGTGTAGGCAGGGCCATTAAGAATTTTCAGGAGGTAGGGAACAGTCGTGAGGGACAGGAGTTGATAGGGAGGGTGGGGTCAAGAGAGGGTTTTTTCAGGAGCGGTGTCATCCATGCTCTTTGATGGGATTCAGCACTGTGCAGGAATTGAAGGATGCGTTGATGAATTTAGCAATGATGGGAGAGAGGGGATCTGTGCACATCTTGATAAGGTGGGCTCAGCAGATGTCCCCTGTGCAGATCGACGCTTTGAGGCATTGGATGGTGGTGAGTACATCACCCGGGGAGATGGGTGAGAAGTGGAAAGGGGATGCCATGGGTGCTGGGATGGCATTAAAGACAGGGATATCCAATTCTTTGGTGGGGAGCAGAGATTTTTTGAGAATAGATTTATCTCTCAGGTTGTGGGTTTTGTTGTCCAGAGCAGATTATATAAGGGAGCACCAAGCTTTGTCTTTCGGGAAGCTAGAGATAGGAGGGGCTGGGGATTCATGCTACCATTAGCCCTCTATTCCCAACAATTAATGAATCTATCACTGAAAACTGGAGTTGTTCCAAATCATATAAATCTGCCTCTAATTAACCACTCTTAATAAATGAGGCAGGAAAAGCAGATGACCCCACAAACTACAGACAGATATCAACCATACACTAACCTGCAGAAATCTTGGAGAATCATGTGTACAAAGAAATAAAGAAATGCTCAACTTTGTCGAATCCAAAGGACTGCTGGATCAATACCAGGTAGGCTTTAGACCCATAAGAGGAACCAAATCCATGTTCCTTTCCATATTGGATGACATAAAGATGAATGCTATGAACAACAACCAATCAACCCTTATAGAGAACCATAATCAAATTACACTACAATGGTTAAAGTTATTCCTCACAGATATAACTGAAAGAACCTGCTTAACCCGTTCATGTCAAAAGCAAGAAACACCATCTACGGCATACCACAAGGATCAAGTCTCTTACCCTTTGATATTTATACATTCACACTCATGAAACAAATCGAAACTCACAGATTCATATGCTACAAAAAATACGCAGATGACACCCAGCTTATCTTTAGGATGGCAATCAATAATGACCCTGACAATGCTTTATCAATAAACAAAAAATAGTCATAGGCGCCCCTCTGCAAGAAGGAACACGGCTAAATGACTTGTTCTTTGGGAAGGTACCCAGAAGGGAAATTCCCATTTGCATATCAGTCTTTGTCCCACCCACATGGGCAGTTCAGCACCAAAATGCTATGGCAATTTTCTTCTGAGCAATATTACCAACTGCAACCCCAGACATGTGTTTCAACTTTGTTAGGCCTCATCAGTGAGCTGGAGCTGTACCTCTCTGAGTACAGGGAGGAAGGGTTCCATGTCTGGCTGACCGTAGGAAACTTAGGGTGACTAAACCTAAGTCCCTTAAACAATAAAAAAATATACATAGGCACCCCTCTGCGAGAACGAACACGGCTAAATGACCTGTTCTTTGGGAAGTTACCCACTCGAGAGCCCGCAGCCACACTTAGGCTCACTGTACCTTTCACGGAAGGGAAATATCCATTTGCATATCAGTCTTTGTCCCACCCACATGGGCAGTCCAGCACCGATATGCTATGGCAATTCTCTTCTGAACAAGAGTACCAACAGCAACCCCAGACACGTGTTTCAGCCTTGTTGGGCCTCATCATTGAGGTGGAACTGTGCCTCTCTGAGCACAGTGAGCAAGGGGACCACATCTGGATGACCCTGGGAAACATAGGTAGAGATGCTAGACAGCCTTGTAGATGATGCAAAGGGTCTTGAATTTGATCCTTGCAGTCACCGGGAGCCAGTGGAGAGACTTTAAGCCTGGAGAGATGCAGTCCCTGGCTGTGAGGCCAAGGATAAATCTTGCAGTCCTATTCTGGATTAGTTCAAGGGGGTGAAGGGAGGAAAGAGGAAGATTGAGGAGGAGGCTGTTGCAGTAGTCCAGTCTAGTGAGAACCTGAGCTCTGGAGACGTTGAGCTTCTGGGGGGACGTAAGAAAAGGTAGAATGCCTCTGAGGAGGTGGAGCTGAAAGTTGGACTTCTTAGCAAGGTCCGCGATGTGTGGAGAGAAAGAGGGAGCGGAGTCAAATATAACCAAAAGCTTTTTGCCCTACAGGAGGGAGAGGGGAGCGGGCCCAAGGAGGGTGGCCAGAGAGTGGGGAGGGAGGGCAAGAAGCAGGTGTCCCAATGAGAAGGATCTCTGTCTTCCTGGCATTAAGGCAGAGATCATTGGCAGAGCACCGTGCCTGAATAGCAGTCAGGCAATCAGGTATGAGAGAGGAAGGAGAGACTTATGAGAGAGGAAGGAGAGGATGGAAGCTTAAAGAAAAGATGTGTGTCATCTGCATAACACTAGAAATGAGGAGAAACGTTGGAGATCAGAGGGGCCAGATAGATATTGAAGATCCATGGCGATAGGATAGAGCCCCGATGGATGCCATAGGTAGAGAGTGAGGTGGAGGAGAGACAAGGATCCATTTGTACTTGGCAGGGTCTATTTGAAAGGAAGGAGGTCAGCCATGCCAGTGTCCTGTCTGTGATGCCTAGGGTATCATGGAGATGGTTTATGAAGATGGAGTGGTTGACTTTGTCAAATGCAGAAGAAAGATCAAGGAGGATGGGAACAGAGGGAATGTTTGAGTCCAAGTTAGGGAGCAGGTCTTTACGGGAGTTGAGGAGTGCAGTTTCCGTGCCTCTGGATGCCCTGAAATCAGACTGGTGTCCCTGGAGACAACCAGCCATTTCAGTGTGGAGGGTCAGTTGGGGGATGACCAGATGCTCTATGAGTTTGTCTACGAAAGGGGTGATAGAGATAGGGCAGTAGTTAGCCGGGCAATAAGGTTCAGCAGGTGGCCTTTTTTAGGAGAGGATGCACATTGGACTGCTTGAGGGATTGTGGGAAGGAGCCAGTGGAAAAGGAGTGGTTGCAGAGGTCTGACAAGGCTAGGGCACGAGAGGCGATGTTGGCATTGATGGTTCTTGAGGAGCAGGGGACACCTGATTAGAGGAGACTTTCATAGAGTGGACAACTCCAGAGATCTTGTCAGGTGCAGTAGGAAAGAAGGAGGAGAGTATGGTGTGAGAGAGGGGACCACGGGAGGCAAGAGACGGGGGTGGGTTACGGGCAGAAGACAGAGAGGACAGGATGTCCAGAGCTTTGGAGGGAAAGTGGGTGACCAATGTAGTGCAGAGGGCCTTGGAGGGAGGAGGAGAAGATGAGGCTGCAGTTCCTTGCAGATTTTAAAGAGCTCAGCCATGTTATTGGAGGCATCAGACATGCAGGCTTGGACATGGGCCCTTTTCTTAGAACAGATGGTGAGACAGTATTGCCTTTGGGGTAGACGGCAGGCCAGTTTATCAGAGGATGAGCGGGATGCCTGCCACTTCTGCATTTAAGAGCTGCCAAGTCGGAAGCATACCAATGGTTTCATTTGGAGGCAGGCTTCATGCAGACCCTAATGCCAGGGGCAAGGATATCCAGGGAGTTAGAGATAAAGAGATGGAGGTTATTTCGAAAAGAGTCAGACAGAGAGGGGAGGAGAGATGAAGGAAGAGGCAAATGCAGCAACTGACACACGCTTCATGGGTTGAATGTCAGAGACAGAGACAGAGACTAGCAGTGCAGGCAAATGCATTATCAGGGAACAGGGGAGGTCAAGTTGGGAAGAGAGGAGAGAGTGGTCAGACCAGGAGAAAGGTGTAGTAATAGGGTTGGAGAGTGGGATACCTGTTGAGATGAGAGCATTCAAGGTGTGTCCGGCAGAGTGGGTTGGGCAAGAAGGAAGGATAGTCAGGGGGAGAGTGTCACAGAGGTCACTAAAGAGAACAATAGCCACATCCGGAGAGTCAAGATGGAAGTTAAAGTCCCTAAGGATGATGGGTTTGGGGAAGGAGGCAAGAAGAGAGGAGGACAGGTCAGCCCAATCTAAGAGGAAGAGGGAAGTAGGTCTGGGGGGCCTGTAAATGGTATCAAGAATATTAGAGAAGGCAGGCGAGACAGAAAGCCTGCAGACTAGGCTTTCAAAGGATGAGTAGATTTGGGTGGGCATGATGGAGGCAGAAACCCACTCAGGGAAGATTAGAGCCACTCTGCTGCATGGGCCGGGAGGGCCTGGGATTGGAAAAGATTTTGTAGCCATCAGGGAGAATATTTTCAAAAGCAGTGATGGAGCTGGCCTTGAACCACATCTCAGTGAGAGCAAAGACATAGAGGTCAAGGTCTTCAAGGAGGAGACAAATGTCAGAGGCGTGCTTGACATCGGAGGGAGAGTTGAGGGTAGCTAAGTGAAGTTGGCTGCCCTCTTTAAATGTTTTCTGAGGGGGCACAGGGGTGGGGTGGCACCACTGGAGAGCGAGGGGGGGTGGGCGAAGGAGGGGTGGCAAGAGAGGGGGGAATTGCACCACTGGAGAGCGAGGGGGGATGGGCGAAGGAGGGGTGGCAAGAGAGGGGGGAATTAAAGAGAGATGGAATATGCCTGTCAAGAAGGCAGAGGTTGGGCTGGGAGCCCTTGACCATGATAGTGCCAGTGTGATAGACATTGATGGTGCATTTGGAGGATGCAAAGTTAGCCAAGAGCTCTTCCCCTCTGGTGCTTCCAGTAATCATAGAGGAAGAGAAAGGGGAGAGTACAGAGCCCATATGGGGAGTCCATAGTTCAGCGGAAGGAACAGCAAAGAGAATATGGCTGATAGTTTGTCTGGAGGAGGCAATCAGGCAGACAAGGGCTGCAATTCTGGAGTGCCTTTTTAACTTTCTTTCTTCCAGACTTAGTGAGAGAGGGGGAATAGGCAATGGAGAAGCAATTAGGATAGGAGAGATAGAGAGCGCCATGAGGGAAAAGAGGAGGGGGGATTGGGAATAGCAGGGCAGAGGGTTGGAAGCACTACCGGCAGTAGAATCTCACCAAGTGGCTTGGCAGAACAAAAAATCAATGTGCACGCTCAAAGTGCTCAGTTTAAATGTTCCTTATCAGTTGGAAGCACAGATACATGTGAATTTCACAGAAACACCTAAATGCAGCAGAAAGTGGAGGATGCACAGTTGTAAAGGTACACCTAGATGCGATTTTCACAGAAACACTTAAATGCAGCAGAAAGTGTAGGAGGCACAGTTAGAAAGGAACACCTATGAGACAGAGCAAACAGCAGATCAACGTGAGATGCAAAAGAGAGGAATCTACATTAGACTATCAGGCCAGCAGAAGTGAGCATGTGGATATAAATGCAAAGGAGAGTGACAAAGCAGGGCTTGAAAGAGAACATGGCTTTGGTGTCTCTTTTGCAGGATTCCATGCCCAGGTGATCATTAGTAAAAAAAAGGGGTGGCCAGCCAGTTTGGGGCCTGGAAGGAAGTGAGTGATGTGGAGAGGGTTGCAGGAGGGGCACATTTGTGAGGAGCAGCATCTCAGGATGAAACTCAAGTTAGGGGTGCCTACACAGCACAAGGACAGTGTGCTGTTTTCTCTGCAGGTCCAAGTGATCTGAAGTTCGAATTTGAGGGGTCAAGGGCAGTCAGAGCAGCAGAGGTTGAGCAGGATGAAATGCCCTTACCCGGGGTTACAGTTTGGATTATGTGGCATGTTGTCTTCAAGGGCATCCAGGCCCAGACATGGCCTAACAGGGAGGGACGTTGCCCTTAGATGGAAGTCCTTTGAGGGAGCCAGCAATCGGCAGATGGCTCCGGCTGTGTTGCAGTGGAAGTGATTGAGCCCAGCCAATCACAGAGCAGCCACGAGTCCGAAGGCCAGCTCAGATCAGCTGCTGCTGCAGGCCGCATGGTGGCCATCATGGAATGCCTCGCCGGTCCAAATGAATAAGCACCCTCTGGGGGAAGTGCAGGTGGGTGGGAGATGGTGTCCCCAGCAGCACAAGTGTGGAAAAAAATTGCGTGGGAAGCAACTGACCTTATGTAGGTAGGCCCTTGAGGGGGCCGGCGATTGCCTGCTGGCTCTGTCGGTGGTCCAGTGAAAGTGATTGAGCTCAGCCAATCATGTCACAGTCACGAGTCACAATGCCAGCTCAAATCTGCTGCTTCGACAGGCCACGCGGGTTGACCATCATTGAATGCTTACCGGTGAAAATGATTAAGCACCCTCTGGGGGAAAGTGCAGGTGGGTGGAAGACGGTGCACCCAGCAGTACTAGTTTGAAAGAAAGGTGCATGGGAAACAATGGACCTTTTGTAGGTCAGGCCTTGAGGGGGCTGGCAATCCAGTGGAAGTGACTGAGCCCAGCCAATCACGGAGCAGCAATGAGTCACAAGGCCAGCTCAGATCAGCTGCTGCTGCAGGCTGCCTAGGCGATCATCATGGAATGCCTGCCCTGTTCGATACACTGCCTCCAAGCTCCTTTTCACAATATTTCTTCCTTCTTCCCTCTGCCATCTACTCCTTCTCCTCTGACCTCACCAGAACAACTAACACCTTCCTGTTTCCTGTTGTCCCTTAAATACTCCCTGCCTGTCTCCATTGGTTCTCCCATTGTGGTTCCCCTGGCCAAAATGTCCCTGTTGTCCCCACATGGAAGATGTTACAGAAATCCAAACACATATAAGGGGGACTAAACCCTGCCTCTTTCTCTCCTAGGGGTCCACCACTGATCATCAATGATGGCCCACTACAATTAAAGTGCCAGTTCGTTGGAGGGTTTAATTACTTGGTATGGTAATGCTTGTTACACAGTGCTCTACGGCTCTGTTACTGGTTAGCTGTTGCTATGTCTTAAACAGAGGATATTCTGTGTCGAGATACTGCTCTTAGGGTCTGGTGCAGGTGAGCATGGTTGTTGTAAGGAGCGGATGGCAGCACAATGCTGGGATTGTCTGTGTGTGAAAAACAGAATACGCAAAAAACTGATATTATTTACATTATTTGGCGTTATACATATTGTCCGAGTGAATGTTTTTTTTTTTTTAACACAATGGGGCAACATATTTGCCACATTAACTTCTCATTCTATTAACATAGAAACTTGATTTAAATGCTTTTGCGGAATGGCTAGGCATTGTAGTGAAAAGATGTGATGCCCCCAAGAGGGATGATCCGTATCTGGTTGTTGTTGGTTTGCATATAGCCAGGAATCTTGAATTACCATGTTTTTAACCACTTCTGAAAAGTCAGGTGGTCCTCAGTCACCCTGATAGCTTTAGGGATCGGCTTCCATAGTTTGGCTATGAGAATGGAAAAGGCGGAATTTAGTTTTATCATGCTACCTTGTTTCTATGAGCAAGTCATTACTTGATCAAAATGTTTTTCTTGGTTGGTATTGGGTGATTTCTGATTGGAGGAATTTAGCTCCCTGTCCGTGCACAGCTCTGTAGGTGATGCAGAGAGCTTTGAAATTGATTCTTTTTATCTGGTAACCAGTGCAAACGTCTCAGTTTTGGGTGATGTGTTTGCTCCTATTTAGTATAAGAAGGTGTGTTGTCAATGCGCTTTGGATGCTTTGTAATTTTCAGGTGGGGTAGTTGAGCATTCCTAGGTATAGGCTACTTCCGTAGTCCATTCAAAATAATTCCAGAGAGATAATGTTGAGTTGGATGTGTAAAAAGTTAAGGTATGGGAGGATGATTCTTATTAAGCGTAGGTGATAGGAGCATTTTATTGCTATGCATTACACTGTTATTCTAGGCCCTACAGTGATCCGAAAGGCATTATACAACAGGGTCCCTAATAGGTGTAACCTAGATGGTTTCCAGAGGAAATCAAGGCAGAGGAAGCATTTGCCTTCAGGCCATCGCCTATAAACAGAGAGCTTTTAGGTAGCAGGGGTTACCGATCACTAGCATCAGTCTGAGGTCAAGGAATGCATGGGTTGCCCATCCTGGTTTGGAGAGGGGGGACAGCCTCTAGGCCCATTTCAAAATTTAAATAAAAAAATTGAACCTCATCTAAGAGTGGATGTGTTCTTGAGGCCTCTGTGAACTCAGAGACATACAAAATAGGGGCAGCAACTGCATCACTAAAGAGGATGTGCATTCCTACACATTTGCCATTATATCATGAATGCCTCTGTTTGGAGATGTATGGCATTGCGATTGCCTGAAAATATAATGTTGTGTGTGGGAGGACGTAGTTGCAATTGACTGCATCTGCTGTGCTATCATTTAATGGAAAGAGTCCCAGATGTCTGAGGCTTGACAGAATAGTGATTGCTTTAGTCTGATTTGAATCACAGTCCCCTCACCTCTCTTTCCACCCCTGCCACTAGCATCGGTACCCCTACCGACATACCCTACCTCACACCTTTGTAATGCCAAATTCACTTCTCTCTACCTCTGTCCTACCTTGCCCCATTCTGCCACCACCCACTCTATATCATCCACCTTAGCTCAACCCTGCCTCAACCCTGCCTCTTATCCCACTACATACGGTAGCTCACCTACTCCTACAATGCAGGGTCTGTATAGGGAAGAGGGGCATGGATGTGAGAAGAGATTTAAGATGGCCTGGGATTATGAGGGCTTTGTGAGGGCTTGGGTAACTGATATGGGTATTGAGTGGGCCTGATTGTCTGATTTGGTAGGCTCGGGAGAAGTGTCTGAAGGGTGTTTGCTGGTGCATGGTGAGGAAGGAACCTGTGTTGTGTAAGTGTGAAGATGTGTGAAAGATGAAGCAATGGCAGATGTTGGGAATGGGAGGGGGACTTGCAACTATTTTATGACTGATTTAATTTTACTGTGAATACAAATCTGACAAGAGAAAAAGATAAGTGAGGTGGGTAAAGATGTCTTCTCACACTTTTAGACATCACACAAGTGTCATGAGTGTTGCTCATCACCACTGAAATGATGCCGCCTGCCATAGGAATATGATGCCTTTAGTGTGCCCTAATGTCAAGTGATCTCATCAATTATATCAGTTGTGATATCATAGTTGATGTCATTATTGTGCTCATGGGTTATGGAATGAGGGGGGGGGCTCAGAGTTAAAGTTGCATCGCTTCCAACCCCAGTAAACGTTAAAGGTAGTTATTTTGCTAAACCAGCACCTTAACGGTACATCATCTGAAGTTGTTTTCACTGAATGATTAATATCAATGTTAATAGGAAGTTTTGGGTTGTGTCATTATGTCCTGAACATGTTTTTGCTTAGATATCCATACCGGATCTACCCTTGTGATAAACCAGTGTAGCATCCTATCTCATTGGTGGAAAGTGTACATACCATCCCCCTCAAAACCTCAGGATTATGTCACCCTCAGGATTCCAATATTGTTTGTGGCGTTTAAAAGCAGCCCCATGGACAAAACGAAACTGTGGCTGGCTGAAAGGAGCCTGCACATGCAAAAATACTTTTCTGTCATTTAAAAGCACACTGTTGATGGGCAGATTGAAAGGCCATCATGGAAATGTCAACACTGCCAAATACACCAACAGTGTTGTCAGAAACAGGAAGACTAACATTAAGCATGCCATGTGTGTGAACAGCAAGGCTGAAAAGAAATGAGGCCTACCTTCCATTACAGGATACTAGGACTCTGACGTGCATTTTGCCCAAAGGGAAACAGGCCATATAAAGGAATACTTTTTGCAGTTTGGATTGAAAGGAACTGTTTACAGAGGAAACTCCCTGGCCTGAACCATTGAAATGTATCTTATAATGTGAAGTTGGACAATGATGAACTGATGGGAGATATTAAAGCAGGCCAATGTATAAAGGAATTGCAACATTAAAAAATACCAGTTTTCTGTGCATGTAGAAAAACTGTCCTTAGTCCAAAAGAAATGTTCTCATGAGATTCAAAGGCCCAGGCAGTTCACACCGACCCCTACCCTTATTTGAATATTTGGAATATCTGTGAAGCTCACACAGCCAAGAAAAGGGGCGGATCTTGCGCTGGACTAAGGGTTTATGAGGTGGACAGATGGCTACTGTGAAAACGAAAGACCCAGTTAATAGAAGTCAACTCTTAAAAATATATGGAATTTAAATTTTATTCCTGGTGAAGTCCAGGATCTTACTGACAAGTGACAAGTTATAGGAGACTGCCACATGAGTGAAGGGGTGGAGTTGTACCCTCTGCTCAAGGAAGAGAAGGACCTATGGGCATTAGCCCTAGAAGAAAGAAATGTTAAGTACTTTTATGGCAGGCTTGGGTCAATGAAGGCCAGAGGCCAGTCCCACATACAAATCTTGGGAAGAGAAATGTGCCAATTAATTGAAGGTAAAACTATGCATGTCCTTATTTTAACATACGATTGTATGGCGGATCATACTTTGGCTGTTATCTCGGGAACCATTATTTGCACAATAATGGTTCAAATATCATTACAAAGCATATGAACAGACCTATCAGTTTAGACAAGTATGATAGAAATTTGACCTTGGGAACTGAAGAGATAAGCTGACATGTGATGATGGCTTCCCAGAAAATGTCACAAAGTGGACATTCAGGGAGATGATAGTTTAAGAATTCGATATCTGTATAGAAAATCTTGTGCTGATAACTGTCATCTTTGTTCAATAAATTACACAAATCTTTCATTCGAACCTGAAAAATAGTATTGATATTTCATTAACTCTGGCATGATTACACCATTTCCGAATCATATAGTTTGTGACTCTTATTTGTGAATTAATTATTTAGCCAGGTTGTAATTTTTAAGATCATAACTAAAATGGTCAAACATGCAATTTCAAAGGGGTGGAATATTAACTCACAGGGATCATGCTTAGGAACGAAAGGAACCAATCATTGCAATCAGGGTGGACGATAGATGTCCAACCAGAATAGTTAGCAATTCAGCTGGCACATCCTAATTTAGATAATTTGGGAAGTGGTTAAAGATGTATAAGGAGATGCACAATGGAAAAAGGGGAGACCTGTCGGAAATCATCTAAACTGGAACTGCTGAAAATAATTGATGGAGAACCAACATTGCCCCGCGAAATGGATTAGACCAGGAGAAAGACTTAAATCTGGAGGGAACCTGGAGAGGAAAATAAAGGAATTGATTCTGGAGGTATCCGTGACTGAACTTGGAGAGGTCTTCTAACCAAATCCCTATGTTTCCCCTGAGTATCCAGAAGCCTTGATGACTTTTCCTGAGCACAAATCCCAGAGATATTCTCTGTCAGTAACCTGTCCAACCAAACCAAGGCATGTGGGGGTCTGTTTGATTTAATATATTACCTTATTGATTGGGTGTGCAGACCAAGTAGATTCTTAGTATTTTTAATAAATAATAATGTAATTAACTCACATATAGTGAAAGAATGTGAGGTGAGCTTGGGGAGATCAAAACCTCTGACCTCTTTTCTAGCACTGATTAACGGTATAGTCTGTTAAAAGTAATCGGGTACTCCTATTTCTGTTTGCCAACCTCGAATTTCCCTGAAGGGAGGGTGCATAAGAACGAAATTCCCAACAGCTCCCTATTCCCCAGACCTTGCCTTAAAGCAGAGATGTTTCCATAGTAAACTTAATTTCTGGGTTTGTGGCATAGGAAAAGTGGCTTCCAAAAGTTAAGTGAAGTCACTGATTTGAAAGCACATCCTTGCAGAAATTGAGAAAGTGACTCCTGATAGAAGAGAGAGTTTTCATTGCACAGTGGTAAAGAAAAAGGGTTCCATATACAAAAATAAATGTGTTGTTTTTACCAACTGAAATGTGTTGAATGTTACTTAAAGTAAATCCAAGGTAAAGTGTTTTGTGAAGTTAAATAGTTTTGTCATGTCCCGGGGGCTGCACAATTCTGTACATTAAGCGTATTTTATGAGTGACCCAGGTATCTGAAGTATTCTATAGACCTGTGTTTGGTGGAAAAGAGCCCAAGAAGGAAAACTGGTTTAAAGAGTCTGTGATGTGTTTTATGCTAAACCAACGTGTGTTTTCTATTTGTTTGAAAAGTGAATTGTTAGGAAAAAAGCATTCGAGCCACGGAGTGAGGTGACTTGACAAATATGAATTTTCATATTCATTAATAAATATATATTCTTTCTACACACCGGCCTGATTCTTGGTGTATCCCGCTGCTGTATGCCTGAAGGGCTGCACAGTGACCCACGAAGATCAGACCCTATGACCAGACATGGGAATAATTGAAGAGGTCATCAGGAGACATCTTGGAGGAATTCCTGCCTGCTCCCTTTGCGACGCCCAGCAAACCGGATGGCAGAGTGGCAGATTGTGGGAGAGTCAGTGTCCGAGGGGCTTCAGTGGATCATGGAGTGTAAGTATAGACCCAACTATAAGGCAAATTTAGGGGAAGGGTAAATTGCATTTAGTGTTGTTTTATAGTGATTTTGTGTTTTATGTGAAGGTTACTGGTTTTTTAGGCAGTCAGTTCAGGCGGTCAGCTTAGTTTACCAATGAAAAATACAAAGAAATACAAAAAAAGGATACCTATGAGTTAGGCAGTTTAGCTTGGTTCATGGATGATTATGTATGATTACCTATGTATAGGTATTAGCAAGAGACGTTAGCTTATATCACGGAAGGTGGTTTCTCTATGTATCTCATTGGGATGTATGCCTATATGAGGCGGTATAGAAGAAGGACCACATGATTTGTTGGTATACCCTGTAAGGCAGGAAGAGGGATGTGCGTTATGTTATGTTTGTTAGTGTGTTTATGTTGCCCAGTTGGTGACATACAACGTTGTTGAATAGTACTGGAGCTGCTTAGTAGGTGGTGGATTACATTTTGGTGACTGTTGTTTAAAATGATGAAAAGTGTTGTTCCATTTGGGGCAGATTTCAAGGAGTACATGGATTAAGTTGCGGTTTGAGCCTTAAGGGCAGAAAACCCAGTGTGGGTGGTGCTCAGAGCACGCTCTTATTGGTCATAAGCGTGAGATTCCAGGAGGGACACAACACAGACACAATGATGTGCTTGACAATGCTTTTATTTTAACTGAAAGTGGTAAAGGAAAATGGCCTCACTATCCATAGTTCTATGAGGGGTTTCCCTGCCTCAACGTGACTACATAATTGATTAGTCTTTGTCAGGATGTCCAAAGTAAAAATGTCTACCGTCCAAAATCCTACTCTGACCCTCTCACTTAATATACCACAATACTCCTGCCTGGGAAAACAAATAATAATTGTCTCTACTGCAGTCTTTTGATGGCTCTTAAGTGTTCTTGAAATAGAGGTTATTTGCAAGGGGGACACTCCCCTCCCTGGTCTTTTCCAACTTGACAGGGCTTTAGGGTTCACTGTGCCAGGGGGACACTCTCTTCCCTGGTCTTTTCCAACTTGACAGGACTTCAGAGCACACAGTGCCATGGGGACACTCTCCTTCCCTGGTCTTTTCCACCATGACAGGCCTTTAGAGCCCCCAGTGCCAGGGTGACAGTCCTCATCCCTGGTCTTTTCCACCTTAACAGGACTTAAGAGCCCCAGTGCCAGGGGGACAATGCCCTTCCCTGGCTGTTACCACCTTGTCAGGGCTTTATAGCACAGTGGCAGTTGCTGCTCCTGTCCTGCGGTCTGCCCCACTTCGCAATAGGCTCCAAAGCCTGTTTGCTTTGTTGCCTGCATGCTGCTGTTCCTTCTTTCTGGAAACAGGAGCCTTCTCTAATCCCGTGGCTCTGTCTCTTGCTTTGTGTTTTTTGCACCCAGCGAGGGCTGATTTCTCCTTTCAGTCAGCAGAGCTTCACTCGACTGAAGAATGCCAGCAACCCCTGGCCACCTAGACTCCCCCTGCAATGGGAAGTACCGGGTCCTTTTTGCAGCGTTGGTTCCCCAGTGAACATGCCCTTCTTCTCCTTGCATACACTTTGTCTCAGTTGTTTTAGATGTGTTTTTTGTTTTGTAATAATAAATATACCCACATGCTATATCTGAATCTGATTGGAAAGTTGTGGCGGGATTTGGTTTCAATTTTCTGTTTCTAGGTGTGAGAATTCCATTCCCGCTTACTCATTTTGGTACGAAGTCTCCAGATTCATCACATGAGCCAGAGAGGCTGTTGAAAAGGTCCCTTTGGATTGCTATGGTTTTGAGAATGTGATAAAAAAGTTATGTTAATTATGTAAACTGTGAATTGACAAAAGGTAAATTGAACATGTTGAAATCCCATTTTGAGGTCAAGTACGTATTGACAATTACATAGTAATGTCTCAAAAAGAGGGATACACACCTTCAACATTTCTGCAAGTCCCTCCTGCAATATCAAGACAATATATGCAAATATAAGATGGCCTCAAGAAAGAAGTGTTTCCAAATGTGTTTAGCAACATATGATCACATACTTACATGCAGCCTATAAGGGGAAAATTGGCCACCTATTGGCTATATTAGAGCTATGGAAAATGTTTCAGGATGAGGAAGAGGACCTGACCCAAAAGCAATGGATGTTGAGTCAACACGACATGGGGGGTGAAGCGCCTTTGGCTCCCCCTCCTCCTGCTCAAACTGCAGATGTAGTCCCAACTGCAGAAAGTCAGCGATTTTACCCCTTAAGGGAATTGAAAGCAGCAGCAGAATACACCAATCCAATTTTTGTACCTCCAGCGTATAGCCACAAGGACACACATAGCGGTACAAAGCAGGTGAATAAAAAATCAGAAGTTATCAGTGGAGACAATGAGTGCAGTGAATTACAAGTGAAACGAAGTAAAGATGATGAGGGATGGACAGGATATAGTAGGGATCACGAGGTGACAGTCCTGACAAATGAATGGTTAGGCAGACAGATATGCTTAAATGTGACATTAAGACCACAAGCGAGCTAGTACATACGGCAGAGGAAGCTCCAAATCGTAAAGATGTGGAGAAAGAAGTTAAAGAATGGGCAGAGATAATGGAGGAAGAGCAGAGGAGTGAAAAGGAAGAGAAGGAGGAATATGACAGGTTGAGAAGAGAATGAGAGCGAGCAGAGGTGATGGAAAGAGAGGAGAGAGAAAAGAGAAGCCAACAACGATGAGGAAGACCAAAGAAGAGAAGGTGACAGTTGCAAATAAAGAAGGAAAAGAGAAAAATTGAAGTCAAGCGACTTGTTAAAGAGCGCTGACGTACAGCAGAAGAGGAAGATAGGAGGACACGAGTGGGAAAGAGACGAAAGTAAAGAGAGACGTTCTAAGAAAACGGCAGGCACCAAGACAGACTTGACATGTTTAAATGATGATAAGGGAGAAGGGATACGAAGAAGAATAGGGGAACTCTATACTAGCAGAAGGAACAGTTTGATTTCCCCAAAGGCGAGTACGAGTACAACAGGGTCCTCGTTGAAGGGGGAATGTGATTTTCCAGATAAAGCAAAGGGGAAACAACAACTGGGGAACCCGATTTTAAGGAGGCTCATCTTTGAGGAAATTAGAGGAGGAGACTGCGACGATAGTATTGGGCCAAGGGGGTCAGATGAAGATTGACAAGAAAGTGATGATGACGAGGGGAGAGGCTTCAATGCCACTCCAGAGATGTAAGCCCAGACCAAGACACATTATGGGGAAAAGGGGAAGACAGGGGAAGAGACAAGGGAGAACCCGAGGGATGACTGGAGTGTCAGAGGAACAGGTCACATAGTGCAGAAAAAATCACTCCATATGCACAGATGCTCAAGGACCTGACAGAACGGAAATGGACAGAGATGACAAGGTTGTTCACAGACACTAGAGACATGGGGGGACATGGCGAGGGAATGAGACTGACACTGTTTCTGTTATTAGAGAAGGGGTGTGGGCGACCGCAGTATATACTGTGGCAACAGATGGTTAAGGACAATTTGAGGTGTAAGCTACCCTCTTTGACTGCAGGGCCTGCGAGATGGATTTATGAGATAGAAAGACTGACAGCAGGCATGACATTGGCAGTGGACAACATGAAAAGCTCACTATCAGCCATTCCTGGGGAGGTAGCTAGTGACATTTGGAAAAGACCAAGATACTCAGGAGTGACAGCACAGAATGCAGAACACGATGGTGCACTGTTCAATAACTGCTGAGCAGACATATGGCTAGCTCTAAGGGTACAGTAGCCAGATATATCTGATGTAAGCTCGATTATGGTACGCAAAATGCGTGAGAATGAAGGCCCACTCTAATAGATTCTGGAGATTCAAGAACATTGGCATCATGAGACGAGGGAACCATGGGATAAAACACTGGGGCTATTTTACCATATATTATGTCAAGGATTACCAGAATAGGTACATAAACAACTGAAGAAATCAGTGGAGATGGAGGCTAAACCATGGTCAGAAATCAAACTAACTATAGTGCACTATTGTTGGTTAATACAGGAGAATGCAAGAAAAAAGTCTGAGGAGCAGGAAGAAGAAAAGTTAGTGCAGAAAAAACTATCGAAGTACACAAATGTTGAAGAGTGCAGAGGGAGTAGTTAACCAGAATATGCAAAATTGAGCGCGGAAAGTAGGATGAGGCTTTGTAGGCAGAAGCAACGCAAACCACTGGCCAAGGGGACAGGAAGGAGTATCCCGGGGAAGAGGGCTCAGCTACCCTATACAACAGGGTGGAGATGGATTTAATGCGGGGGCCAATGGAGGGTCCAATACAATGCTAGCTGTGTGGAAGGATAGGTCACATAGTGCAAGTATGCAGATAAAGGGGCAGAATGCAACAGAATGGGGGAATGGCACACCAGCCAACATACCAGACAGAACAGACCGACTTTTATGCCCAGGATCGCACACACAGACATATGCACCACAAACAGCGCAGACACAGAGCATACCAATGCAGGCATACCAGCCCATGACACATGTGACACATGCACCGTAAGCACAGGAATATACATAGCCACCTCAACCAACACAGCAAGCATAGATGCAGCAGATCATTGTAGCAACAACACACACAGACTCCACGATGCAAAGTCTCATACGAAAATTGAGAGAGCTGACTGTAGTGGGGGTCATTCTTTTACCGGGACAGGAATGTCATTATGTCCACAATAGGACACCCACAGACAATCAATCCTATCCGTTACGCCCAACCCAAATGAGGAACCATGTATAGAGGTGACAAGACTATCTCCTTTCTCATGGATACGGGGCGACTCGATCCTGTATTAGGGAGGGAGATACCTGATGTCAGGCATTGCCATGAATGCACAGGGATTCTCTGGGGTTACAGATTTGGTTCCTTTTGCTGAAGAACGTCTGATTTCTGTGGGAGAACACGACTTGACTATGCCATTGTTATATTCCCGACAGACACCAGTAAACATAATGGGTAAGGACATGATGAGCCGACTTAACATGACATGACACTGACCAAGGGATAGTATGAATTACTCCAAGAATTCACTACATGAACGTTAGGGACATCATTCAGGCATATTGCGGGCAGACCGTACAGAGAGGGGTCCAATTTGGAGTGGAATTTCTGATAGCATGGCTTCCAGTTATACAAGGAAAATTGCTAAATATACCCAACAGGTTTTTGTTCAGACCAGAGGTTCTCCTAGATGAGAATGAAGGACAGGTGATACCAATAGAACTGGAGGCAGTTATAGTAAAGGGCGAGAGAATAGTATTGCATGGGGCTGACCGCACAGGACGAGCATGGAGGACAGTAACTGCAGTGGGAGAAGGGCATAGACTGACTGACTTGACGGATGAGGAGCTGTTTCAAGACGTTTGTTCAGATCACAAGACAGTTTTTTTTTCCATGAGCATTACCCATTGGGTGAGGATACATTACAGAGAGGTACCACAGAGAATGGCGTTGCTGAAAAGTCACCACCACCATTTCTCGAGGAAGACTTGGTGCAAGTACCCAGTGTATGGAAAAGCAGCCCATATGATGTGGGCCTGTGAAAGGGGATAGGAGCTGTTAAAATAAAGCTTAAGCCAGGGGCTACTCTATCAAGAGCAAAACAATATCCCCTATATAGAGAGGAAGACAAAGGCATTTATGAGACGGTTGCTGCTTTGATATGATATAATATGATAAATTATAACGTGCCTTTATACAACTGTTCTAGTGTCTTTAGTAAAGCAAGGCATTCTAGTCCCTTCAGAGAGTCACAATGTAATACTGCTGTGTACCCGGTGAAGAAGGCAATGGGGGGATTGTGGCATTTTATTGAAGATTTACTTCCTTTGAACCAAATTGTTGAGGCAGAATTTCTGTTATTTCCCAATCCAGCGACAATTTTATGCAGCGTTCTGCCGGAAGCTACCCATTTCACTGTAATAGATTTGAAGAACTCCTTCTTTTCTATACCAATTTACAAGGAGTCACAGGACTTGATTTCCATCCCATATAGAAACCGGAAGTTGAAACACACAAGATTACCACAGAGGTACTGTGAATCACCCTCTATCTTTAATAGGGTCCTCCAAATGGACCTCAGAAACATTCAGATGGAGAGGACCGTCATTCAGTACGTAGACAAGATTTTGATTTGCTGCAAGTCTGAAGAACAGGGTTGTAATGACTCAGTGCACTTGTTGACAGTACTAGCAGAGAAGGGTTGCAAGGTAGACAAGCCAAAACTACAATATTACCAGGAGGAGGTGTTGTACATTGGACAGTTGATATCACAAGAAGGCCAAAAGGTAACTCCAGAAAGGGCAGAGGCGACCTTCAGAATGCTGCTGCCACAGACAGTGAGAGAAATTCAATAGTTCTTAAGCCTCTGTAATTATTGCAGAGCCTGGGTATTTGATTACAGCATATACACAAGACCTCTATGTGGGCTCTGTGAGGCACAGAGGGGGGACGGTAACCTATCATGGACACACAAAATGACACAAGCTTTTGTGGAGCTGAAGAAATCAATATGCACAGCTCCAGTGTTGGGTATCCCTGAGTACAATGACAAATTATATTTGTTCTCACACTCCAACAGAGTAGTGATAACTGTGGTGCTTACTCAAAAGACAACTCTAGGACACAAGCCAATGGCCTACTATAGTGAATGTTTAGACCCAGTGATGAGAGGACAATACCCCTGTGAACAAACCTTGGCTGCTGCCACATTCACAGTAGAAAAGTCAATGAGTATCACAATGGGGTGCGGGTTCAGCACTACACTTAACATGGAGCATGCCCTCTTTGCGATTCTCAAAAAGACTAAAAGCACATTGACTACCCAGAGAGCATTTGGATACAAGATGTTTATCATAACAATATGATGATATCCATAAAGTGGGGGAGAAAGCCCTTGAGGAGGGAGAAATGCTTTTTATTGACGGGTCATCAAATATAAACCAGACAACGGGAGAAGGACATACTGGGACAGCAGTGGTGAAAATGAGATCAGACGGCGCATATGAAGTAGTGGCAAGCAAAAGATTGCCTTTACATTTTTCAGCACAGGCAGCAGAATTAGCGGCTCTCATAATGCCATTAGAAGCCAGCAAAGACAAGGAGGTTACAGTGTATTCCAATTCGGCCTACATGAGGACTACAGTACACACTAGACTGTCTCCATGGCAGGAAAGGGGCTTCCTATTTGGCAGACTCATAGATGCGCCACAGCTCCCATCAGCGATAGCAGTCCTAAAGTGCCAAGCACACGCAAAGGGGGAGGACTTAGTCTCCTGTGGTAACGAAGTCACAGAAGCGAAGCGTGCTGCATATTTTGCAGAAATAAATTAGTTTGGTACTCTAACACACGGATACGCATGTGCAAAATGATACTGAAAGAAGGATATAGCTCACTACCTGCCACACAAATAATAGAGTTTCAAGGAAAGGCACCTTCAGAAGAAAAGGAATTATGGGTATAGAGGGGTTGTTCAATATCCCCTACAGACGCACTATGGCAACACGAGAGTACCAGAAAGCTAGTGATCCCAGTAGCATTGTTTAAAATTGTACTCATGCAGTTGCATCATCCCACTCACTTAAGTTGAAATCTAGTTGCTGCACACTTTGCAGAAGAGTGGTTCTGTCCAAATATGGCAGAGCATATAGCTGTATTCATGGAAAATTTTACTGTCTGCAAAAAGTATAACGCATGCCATACTTTGCGCAGAGAATGAGGTGCAATACCCCGCCAAATTGGGCCTTTCCAACATCTCCACTTTGATTATGTTGACATGATCCAGGTCTGCCAAGGCCACCGCTACATTATAGTAGTAGTATGCCTGTTTTCCTGATGGATCGAAGATGGTCCGTGGTCACACCCCAATGCCATCAGAGTTAAAAAAATTCCTTGTTAGAGGGTTGTGCCCATGATGGGGTGTGTGCGAGTTCCTGCGGTCTGACAATGGACCTTATTTTGTAAATGAGACCTTTGAGCATATAACAGCTCTACTGGGGATTAAGCAAAAGTTTTCCAGTGTGTATCACCCTCAAGCGAATTAAATATGCAAGCCCCTCAATGGCCTACTAAAAGAGAAAATAGCCAAGATTAAAGCCACATTGAAAAGGGGATGACTCCATTGCCTGCCCTTTGTTCACATTCCGCAATCAGCCTGGATCTGACCACCATTTAACCCCTCATGAGTTGGTTACAGGACGATGCTTGCGACTTCCATGTGCTCCTCCCGCTAGAGCACTGACAGACGCCCACAGTTCTTCTGTTGTCTTAGGAAATGAGATGCATGATTACATCGCTTTGATGATGGGTAGTGCCTCTTTTATCTCTTGGCAGCTTCAATTATGGGGAGAAGTCAAAGAGGTTTGAGATAAACAACACATCAGAACCAAACTCTCAACTATTAAAGCAACCACTACTTTCTTCAGGGGATTTCTTGTGAAATTTGTATCAGGCTTTGGTTCAAACCAAGGTTTGAGGGACCCTATTTTGTAGAGCAGGACAATGATCACTGTGTTAAGCTGAGTGCCAAAAATGCCTGGAATTACATTTGAGACGTCAATCCCTGATGAGGTGAGCCCTCCTCCTGCCAGAACGAAGACGATTTGATGCAAAAAGAAGAACAACACAAAGGAGAAGCACGACAGCAAAGATAGCCTTGGTCGATTACTAGAGTAAGGGAATGACAAAACACAGAATTAGGTTAGTCAAACTATCTAGGTACATTAACTTCACTTTTTAATGGCTCGATGATAAAATCACAGAGGGTCACGTCCCACTCATTGGGGGATAGAAGCTGGGTAGAGGAACCAACCACGGTCACCTTAAAACTTCCTGTAGTTGACTCTCCGCCCCCCCATATGATCTACACACCCGTCAGCTCAGATGGCTCAATTAGACCTTTTCAAATTGATCCTATAGATGATCCAACAGAAGTAGGTGGAAACATGTCGAGGTCGCCATATACCTTTCCGGTAATTATTAAAATATTGGATCTATTAGACAAGGGCCATGATTTGACGCATTTAGAATTAAAAGAAATAAAAGCTACTATGCACCATCTAGGAGCTAAAATGGATAAAATTGAAGGCTTTATTATTGCTGCAGATACTTTAAGAGCTTTAAACACTAAATCGCCTCAATTTTGTCGGGTGTCATGTGTGAAAGCCACGCAAACTGAGGACAATTTTAGTATCTATACGACAGCAACTTCTAATAACAGCACATCTCTTTTGCCATGTGATTGTAGGTTGGAAATAAAAGAACTCAAAGTGCTAATTGAAACATTGTCTGCTACTATCATTCCCCAACTAAATAATGCATCGCCCCCGGATGAGAGCCCAGCTAGTCCCTCAATCTTGGTGCAGGTACTTGATGAACAACAGACGATAGAATGTGAAACACAGAATTCCGAAAAATAATTATTTTTCATGTCTCGCCGTGCCAAGAGGATGCACAATAGAGCAATGAAAAGACCTGCAAAGAGGAAAAGAGAGGTAAAGGTGACTAAATCAGATATAGAGGGAGGGAATAATAACACCTCACAATTGGGAACTGTATCTTCTCAAGATACGGTGATTATATACTCTGACGAAGAAGGCATTGATCTCCGGCAATTTTCAAAGGAAAGTCAGGAAGCCCTAACATCAACACAGAGTGCTATTTCTAAAACGCTAACTAAAAAGAAAGGGACGGAATCCATCACAAAAAAAGTAGGGAGCACAGATGAAAGGCCAACAAGTAAGCCCCTTATGGTAGATGCTCTGTCCAAAAATTCACAGGTATATCGTGTAGGTTCGGAACTTGAATTAGATTCCAAAATAGATACAGAGCCAATTTTATCACATTCAAAATCGACTCTGACTTGTTTCTTTCTGTCCTTGGCCAGAACCCACACTACTAGGAAAGATCTCGCACCTGACCCACATTTGGCACCTGGGGATTTTAAATCTAAAATCATTGGTCAGGCGGAACCTAAAAAATCTTACAGTGCTGTTTGCACTGAGCGGCCTTCCCGTTTAGGTAACCGGATAGGAAAAAGGTGAATTTACTAACACCAAGTTTTTTAAAATGATTAATGGAAAGGGTAAAACCTTAACATTAGGTTCGGAATATATAACAACTAAAATGAACTTTATTAGTCCCTTGGGTGGTAAGGATAAGATGCCTCATGTAGCGAATGAGGTTGGAGATGAATTCTCCAACCTTATGAAAAGGAACAATTCCATGGGTAAAGAGGCGACAAGACCTATCCCCACTCCCACTCGTATTTCTATACACGGCCCGGCTTTGAGTAGAACCATCCCGATTACCAAGCAAAATGATTTCAATACTGCCAATCTGGCTCCTCTGGGTACTCTTGAAAAAGCCCTCGAGGAGGGCAGGATCGGCAGGGAGTTTCTTAGGAAAGCGATATCTGATGTAGTAGCACTGATTCCGTAATGTATTTAACCAAAAACTCATATGAAATCACATGATGACATTCTTGAAACATTTCGAAAGGCCTTTCATATTAACGAGACAAACTTTACAACTCAAAATACGGCATTATCAACAGTAGGAGTGCCAGAACTGAAAGAGCGATTATTCTGTCCACCTAGCACTGTGGAGAAACTCTCTGAGAAGATACCTGACGGTATGGATAATTTCTTTCTGGTTGGGTTGGAAGGTAATACGGGGGTCACGGCTGGGAAGCGGATTAATCGATCATTTATACTACCTCTATTTTCACGCATCCCGCAACTAAGAATGGTGAAATCAGAAGATATTCTTAGAGTATCTATAGCTCAAACTGACAATCGTAGAGCAGTTTGTTATTTGAGCTCTGAAACCATATTTAAATGTCTTGTTTGTCACCAGGAGGAGCTTAAAAATCAAGGAATAAAGCTATTCCCATTTGATTCGGAATCTTTAGCTAATGATTTTTTAGCCTACATTCCTCCCAACGTCGACATAGAATCAAGATGCAATAATGACACCCAACAAAACAAAGCGATAGTCGATGGAGATTTGCATGCACTTCTAACCCACATAGCGATATCTAAAGATATGCCATGGTTGGAACCCATGGTGACTGCCTTCCTGGGAACTAAATCTTCAGCTTTCCACACATAGCAAGAGGAATTAGGTCTTTTCAAGATAATATCTTGGAATACGTGGGGATATATGAATTTGTGTAGTTGACATGCATCTCTATCAATATATGAGCAACCTACGATTCTTATACTGCAGGAGACAATGAAACTGCACAAGTTTTTTATACCAGGATTTACCACCTATTGTAAGCTCGCCAGGAGGCCTTTCTTAGGTCGGCCTAGTGGTGGTCTTGCAATAGCTATAAATAATTCGGTCGGCCTCCACTCAAAATGGATATGGGAATCTGCGAACCTCTTATGGGTGTACACAACAGCTTGTCTAAAAAGTATCCTTCGATTTTGATTGTTTGTCTATATTGGAATCCAGTCAGTTCCATGATCGATGCAATGTTAGTTGAATTGGATGATTGTTTAGAATGCATAAGCACGAAATTTGAATCTATAGAAATCATTATTGGAGGAGATTTTAACTGCGATTGTAGAGAATTAAGTTAATGTGGCTCACTTAAACCATCATTTCTTTCACGAGGCAGGGGTGCGCAATTTAGAGAGTTATTAGAGAATTGGGATATGGATATAGTAACACACAAAAACTTTACATTTCAAGCAACATGGTCTAAACATCATAAATCAACGGCAATTGACTATATCTTTATCTCCCGACCTCTGGCTATGCTTATCTCATCTTCCCAATGCAGTCCCATACACTTCAGCGAACATGTGCGAATCATCTGTAATCTGAAATGGGAATGCAGACAGTTAGCCAGTATACCAGCCCTGGCTCTAGTCGAGACTGATCGCCCATATATCTCCATTAGATGGTCCCAACGTCTATGTCAGCAATCTGTTAAGTATGTTTTTGCACAGATGAATACACTTCAATTTCTCAAAAATGAAATGGAACTAGTAAAGCTTAATCATTATGCTAAAATAATAGAAACCGCGCTCTTGGTTTTCAGCAAACGGTACACTAAAGCTTTGCATTTACATCCCTTTGACGCTACTTGTAAGAACATTAAGAGAGCGAAACAGAAGGCAATTAGACAGCTCAAAACATCTCGCCTGGGAGTGGAGCAATATTGTTATATGAGGTCTCAAATTCTGCAAGAATTTAAGAGGAGCATAAAACACGCACGCATACTAAAGTATAATAAAGATAATTGTGACCTCATACGAGCAATAATTCGCCATGATACAAGAACTATATGGCAGATGATAAAAAGAATAATAAGAAAACTGCTTTAACCCCCATTTGCTGTATATCGGAGAGTACATGGTGCGACTATATAAACACAAAATATCGTATTCCTATTGAATATGAGTCAGTTCCAAATATTCAGCTATGCTATAGCAGGATCGCCAGATTGAATTGGTCACAAGATGATCTAAAATGGGCTATTTCAAAGATCTCATACTCTAGATCAGCAGGTCCGGATGGTCTTCCTCCTTGCCTCTATAAGGCTGATCCGGAGTTTTGGGTCAAAATACTAAAAACCAAATTTGACAATATTATTAATACAGGTCAGATTCCTTCCTCTTGGACCACTGCGAACATTGTGCCAATATTTAAAAAAAGCGATTCGGCTCTTCCACAGAATTATAGGCAAAAGCACTGATTGATACTGATGCAAAACTGTTTGCCATTTTGCTCTTACACGAGCTTGAAATATTCATTGAAGAAAATAATCTTTTTTCAAAATATCAAACAGGCTTCAGAAAAGGTTTGAGCACCTTGTTGAACGCAATGGTCATGTCGCACCTGATTGCAACCACTAAAGGAAAGAATTCACAATCCATGTATGTGGCTAAGGTCGACATGACATCGCATTCGACAACGTTGTGCGAAACCTGCTATGGAATAAACTGAAGCTGATGGGAATTCCTCTACATTAATTGTATTGGTTTATCAAACTTCATACTAACACTTCATATAAGATAAAAATTTCGGAAGATGGCAGAACAATTGATCATATCAATACGGCAATAGGCCTTAAGCAAGGCTGTAATTTAGCGGCCACCTTTTTTAACTTGTATATTGCTGACCTGGACAAACTATGGGAGTCTAATAATTTGTTCTCTGTAAAAATCGGAACGCTTCGGTTAAAGTGGATGGCTTTTGCAGATGACATAATAATTGTCGACCCAACACCGGCAGGGCTACAAACTAAACTAATGCTTTTTCAGGAATTTGCGTGTGCACATAATCTTATGCCCAATCCTGCAAAAACAGTTATTCTCAAATTTGGAGTTAAGCAAAATAGCAAAAGTTACCAATGGGAGATCATGCAAACCAAATTACAATGTTCTCCTAGTGCGATATACCTGGGTTATCCTTTAACAGCACAAAATTCAATAAAATATTGGACCGACTTAATTAAAAATAAGTTGCGCCCTTTACTATCTCAATTGAAATTGATCTATGTGAAATATAGCAAATTTTCATTGATGCCTATGATTGAATTTCTAACCCTAAAAATAGAAACTGTTATTTTGTACTCCATTGACATGTGTCTCAGTGACATTACCGCAATCTTGGATTCCACACAAGGAACTCTGATAAAAGCTGCCATGCATCTGCCAATGTCCACACCGAACTCAGTGTTACGACATGAGTTAGGGTTGACTGCACTATCTACACGCTGGAAATGGCGACAATTATCAAGTTATGCAAAGGTATGCTTTCCTTGTAAAAACTCATTGTACGTTGAGTTAAATAAGTTGTTGAACACCTCCTCTTCCCTGTCATTTAAAAAATATCAACTGAATATGCAAAGAAGGTTGAATGATTTGGGAATCACAGTAGATGCTGTATTTCATCGCCCTGCGTATACTAAAAAAAAGTTGTTTGAACAGGATTGGAGGTGTACAATTGAAAAAATACAATCATATAAAATGTACAAAGAGTATGGCGCCTTTTTTAAACCACGGTTTCCTAGGCTTGACTATGTAGTCATTTTTCCACGTAATCATACGAGACAAGCTTATATGTGGTTTAGACTGAATCTATACTCCACCAGGGAAAGAACAGCTAATTGGTTCAAGCGTGAAGAGCCAGTGACAACGAAATGTCGCTTTCCTTCTTGTAATGAATTGAATGAGACAATGAAACATCTTATCCTTGAATGTCCACACTTCAAATATATAAGGACCAAGAGACTCCATAAATTTGTGAATATGGAATATGAAGATGGCCTGCAATTTTTGTGGGCACGCATGATGCAAGACACACATAAACCTTTAATATATGAATTGGTAAGCCTATGTAAACACATTGAAAAGGAGTTGATACATTTTAATCATTAATGGATACCAAGTGCTCGACAATTTGTATGTTGCGTTTGTAAGTATATATGTACATGATGTTGGAAATTATTATGATTTTAACACATATACTTTAATATTTTATTGGGATTTTTGATATGTTGGTTTGTAAAGGTTCTACAAAGTTTTCTATTTTTGTAAATGAACCAAATACAAATTAAAAAAAAAAAAAAAAGAATTAGTCAAACTATCTTTTCTCACACTAGGTATTCATTGTGAAAGTAAAAGGACTGCTTAAAATACATTATTCTGCATCTGCATATAACCTTTGAAGAGCACTTTATAAGATTTGTAATTGAAACCGAGACTGAATGAATGATCCCGCCTAGATTGTTTTTTCATGCTTTCCTGCTTTACTTGGCGCAAACTCACCCACATCTGACCCACAGGTATCCATCCATTGTCACGCTATTGAGCAGTTCTAGGATTCATATAATTTGGGATCGATTCTTTTATGCAGCAGTCGCTCAATATTGTAGACAGAGAGCTTAACTAGCACACTGAAACAATGATCACATGTTTTTGTGGCTTTTTAGGTGATTCTTACGGACTTTCATAACAACACAGAGGACATCAGGTACTAAAAAAAATGGGAACTGTAATTCAAACTGCTGTGCTGATGTTTTGTGCATTCTGTTGTCTGTACTTCTCACCTTATTTGCGCTACAAAGGATTTTTTTTTTTTGCATGCACATGCTTTGACTCCTACTAACGGAACTCCCATCCATGCTTTTATGGAAGCCATATCTGGGCAGATGACAAATGCTGCCAAAGAAGTAAAAATACTTAAACATAGTGCAGACATAGAATTTGACCAGGCACAGTCATATCTAACTAAACCATATTTCCAACAACATGTGGTACAGGCACATGTTCAAAGTGGGGTAAGAAACTACGGAGAGCGGTTTTGTATGCTCTCTCATCCCCTATGCCACAAGCACAACCAGAATATTTGTAGCAACTGACATTTGAAGCGCCAAAGCACCTGCCTCATGTAATTGTCGCTCTGCAACTCCAGAAGCCAATTTCAATAGAGATGGGCTACACTAAAATGGATGTCACAGAAGTTGTTACGCTATGAAGATAGTTACATCAAGACTCAAGACATGATTGATGACTACTGGAGCACTGATAAGACATTAGAGTACATTTCTGATGGCCCACACAAAGGAGAAGAAAAGATAGTGACACAAAAAGAATTACAGTGCCCCAAGACAGGACAAAAGGAAATGGGAGGAATGCCAGGATGCTGTGAAAGACCACAGCTATTAGTATATGGACACATCTACACTGCTTGTGGGGTGGAAGGAGGGAATGGTTGCAAGCAAAGCACACATGATCCTAACAGTTCCAGTAGACGTGGTACAAAAAGGAAACAACAACTGCCTCAAAGAATGGGATGCAAGTGCAAAATTGCTCATATGGCTAGAGAATGAAGAAGGTGCTATGACAATTCTACCGCTCGAGAGTGCTTCCCTGTGTTTCCAGAATGAAGGTCCAGGGAAGGTTAGAGAGAATAAAGGATGCAAGCAGTTATGGAAGATACCTGGCATGAAGATCTGCACTGCAGTGCTAATGGACTACTACTGGGCCTGAGGGTCAAAGGCATACATGCAATTGCCACCCAACTGAGGAGGGATATGCTCCCTCATACAGCTAAACACACCAGCATTATAAGTACCACAGAAAGACATGCAAGTAGACAGATTCCTAAGATGGATGCCCATCAAAGGAAGAAGAGATCTGTAGAGCTGACAAGAGTGAATGGACGATGCACTGGATGCAATACCATCAGCAGGATTGGGATGTTCTTTGCATTCATCGTTCAAGAAGTTCAGGCTAATGTGAATGCCAAGTGGCTCCAATTCACATGATGGGAGCTGATTCAGGTGATAAACTCAACCATTAAAGGGATCAACACCATCAAAGAAGAGTTGAGAGCTGTCAGATTTATGGCCCTGCAGCATTGATAAATTCAAGACCTTCTCACGGCATATGAACTGCATGGCTGGATGACACTTTGTATCCAGCCAGCTGTTGCAGCAAGCTGCAGTAGACCTTTGCAGGCTGCACCAGGTAAGCAGAGTGTGATATGTAGGGAATTATGTTCTTACATTTGATAGCATTCAATGATTGTAACCATTCCAACAAAATTTTTCCACTACCCCTTGCAAAATCAACTACGTACTTTGAAGTGGTGAGTTTTTTAAATCGACTCAAAACATGTTAACTTGTGAAAAATGTGATCTAGAAAGAACATTTACTGTGTACCACTTCGAGTATCTAACCCTGTGGGATAAAATATGACCACACCAGGTAAACACTTAACGATGAAGTGTTGTATACATATACCCACTTAGAGAGCATACGGTAATGCATATAAGACTATATACTATTTGGCTCTGGTATCACTAAGTGTAAGCCTGTTTTCTTTTTTTCTTTTTGGTATTTTTTGTAGGAAAAAGGCAGAGGGTTGTGGATTGCATTTTTAAACCACAGGCATACCTGAAACAAAAAGTGATTTGCATTTATGTCCTGAAGAAAGTGGAAGATAAGTAATAAATTACCACTGAAACTGGTCGACCATTGACATTAGGGATGCCTAATTCATTATTTAGCACCCACAAAATGACTGTTTCTTTAAAATTGAAATATATATATAAAAGGGGGTAGATCTCTGTCTTCGGCCGGGCCTCGCTCTGGACCAGCCTCCCTGGCACTCTAAAACTTGAGGAGTACCATCTCCGATTCCAGAAGCAGCTCTTGACCTTCCTCTTTGCATCTGCCTTTGCTCCCCTTCTCCCTTGCTGATCTGCTTTCTCCTGGCACTGTGCACCGGGCCACCCTCTGTCCCCTTGGCCCAGGTACCTGCTCACTCTGCCACCCTTCTGCACTGCCTCCCGGCCACCCCTTGCACTGGGGACTGTATCTGTATCTACAGATCCCCAACCCCCCACTTTCTTCTTTTTATGCACCTATCAGACTTACCCAGTTCTGCCGCTGTAAACACAGCCCTTGCCACTTGCTGGCTGCACTACCCCTGTATATTGCTCTATTATCTATTTCATTTCGTATTTATTATTATTTATCTGTCTATCCTCGGCTCCGCACTTACCACTCTCCCCCCTCCATGCACTTTTCCCCTTGCCCATGCACTTGCACGTTCTCAATGTCACTGGGCCTAGTAAGATCGTTGTTTTGTTCTCCCCTGTTCCCCTCCCTTGCTTTGTCGCGCTCTGAAACACCTGTGTATATGCACGATACAAATAAAATATCATATCATAACATATATATATATTTTAATTGAACAGATATGCAGGCAGAAATAAATGGATTGTAAACTCTTGCTGTGCTCAAATCCCAGTGAACCCTGGTCATTTTAAATTTGAAATACACACAAAAGTTGTGTACTTTTTGGGTCTGATTAAATCTGCACTTAAAGAAGACTTGAGGGTCAATCTCTCTCACTATACCCTCACCCTAGATAGGTGACACACCACCGCAGACTCAGGTGAGCTGTAGGAGAAAGGGGCAGTTAGAAAACGTTCGAAGGCAAGAATATGTGAGATTTGTTCGACTTATAATGATGAAAGTAAAAATTGTAACCTGAACATTTTTGTGTTAAAAACGTTGTGGGGCTTTGGTTCATGTTTAGTGGCGCGTGTTGGCTCCCACTTGTGTTTTGTACCATCAAATTAGACATTGGGAAAACATGCACAAAAAATCAGCATAGAAACAGACATGCAAAAGCATATGCATCAATTCGATAGAAAGTAAACCCGATCCAAGAAGGCAATTGACGTGATGACATCAGCACGCGATAAGCAACGCATCTGCGTCACCACGTTACGTATAAATAGCGTCCATCTTTGAATTTGTAAATCGGTTATCATGCCGACAAACACACGCAATCAGAACCGAAAGGATGAGAATATCACGTTCAAAACAAATAAAGGTAAGAAAATACTAGTAGATTAAAGCAACATCAGAATTTGGAAAACAAAACATTGATTAGATCTCCAAAATATATATTTCTATATTTCATACAAGGCACAAGTTTGGAAAACTAATTAAAATAGAAACATTATCACAAGCTGCAATTTAAAGCTCTGTGCACATAAAGTACACGGAGCAAACAAGTGAGTTTCTTCAAGATTAGTTTGCACAATCCATAATAATATCCATTTCGTTTGAAAGAGTAAGCATTCTGCACAAATCAGTATCAAAATACTTACGAAGTGTAGCAGACCAACATGTTTACTTTATGTCTTGTGTTCCAAATGTTAAGATCACAACCTTGAAACCCCTTCTGAATAACCTGGGGAAACACGTGTTGAGGGAAGACATATAAAGGCACACTTGAATATTATTCATGACAGCAACAGAAAATTGGAATTAGGAGAACTTTCATATTTTTTTTAATTTTTTTTTTTATTTATTGTTACGAAGTAACTTTTACAAAAACATCTTTAGGTTCCAACTAAAACAATACCGGCCTAAGCTTGGTATAGACATTCATTACATTTTAGACGTGACATACAGGACAATATTGGCATTATTTCCAACCTTTGCTTAATAACATTATATCAACATTCATTACATTTTAGACGTAACATACAGAGACAATATTGACATTATTTTCCCACCTTTGCTTAATAACAGTGTATGAACATAATTAAAATATAAAAATGATGTGATTCTTCATCATAATAAAACCATTTTAGAAGTATAAAAGATACTTAGATTTCCTATACAAAATGATATTTATCTGCCCTTCGTCTCGGCTCGTTTTTTCCTCCAAAAATTTTTTCCCCCAGACCTGGATTTCCCAGAGGATTAATGCAGGAATATATCATATTGGAGTGCCAAATAGTTTTGTGATATTACTCACGTTACAACACACTTTCAGGAACCTAACAACCGCAATCTGTAGCGTCACTCTTTCCCCATGTAACATGTCACACCACAGTAGCTCCAGATCAACTCGTTCAGTATTGGGCACAAACTTACTAAAATATCCAATACGCTCTTCTCTGAGCCCATCACAAGTTGTCAGCCAGTGGCACAGTGATTCCACCTTGTCCTTTTGTTTACAAAACTTACAAAAGGAAAGACCTTTATGATTACTGTTCCTGATGTCCAAAATTTCTCCTGTTTCTAAGACATTAAATCTGAACCTCATAAAGGCTTGCCTCCAATCTCTGTTCAGAAATTTTAATAAGTATGGAGCAGGTTCGCCCATCTTTTTATGGACATTTATGATTTGAGGATAGAGCTTGGTTTTCTGAATCACTTCGACAGTAATATTCCAATCTGCATGTGCTAGTAGTAATTTTACTTTCATAGGATTACTGATTAGGAGGTCTCTTGAAACTCCCAGGTTATCAAGTATGTTGTTAACTTCCTCCATCAATTCATTCAAATGGATTGAGGAGGGAGCGCCTTTCTTGATGTTCCTTCCCAAGATATAATAGTGTACATTCGTGGCTCGTCATCAGTTTCCGATATAAACATAATCTTCTCCATTCAAGAATACTCCTCAAGGAGTGAAGTCCTAGCTCATACCTGATTGCCCCGATAGGGATACATTTAGGAAGGCAACTTACCATGGATCTAACCAATTTAGATTCATATTTCCCAACCTCGTTTCTACACCAGGACGGTACCAACTCCAGTCCATAACACAACTGTGCTACGATTTTGCTGTTATATAACCGAATGATAGGTAGGAGGGAAAACTTGCTGTATTTCAAATCAATTTTACGGATTTGAACAATCATATTTCTAGTCTTGGTTTCCAGGTACTCTCTTAGGTTTGCTTTTTTTTTGTTTCCAAATATGGGATAACCAAGATATTTGAGAGAGGAACACCTTAAGAGTTTTTCGTGGTTTAGAAACCAAGAAGGGTATTTGGAATTCTTCTTACTCGACAAGCATATTATTACCGTCTTAGTGAGATTGATTTTTAAGGCATTTTGATGGATGTATTTACTGAAGGCTGATAAAAGTCGCTGTAGACCAATCGGGGTGTGATCAAATAGGGTAACATCGTCGGCATAAGCCGTCCACATTAGCTTACACCCTTCTATTTTGGGTGAAAAGACATTTAGATTTACAAAGTTGTTGCCTAGATATGAAAAGTATAGATTAAAAAGGGGAGGGGCATATATGCACCCTTGCCTAAGGCCATTTGTAACCTGAATCTCCTGGGTTAGGGTTCCCTCGGCACTAAGTTTTACTTTCAATCTGGAGTTTACATGCATGTGGTAAAGAATCGATAGCAACTGAGGTGGCATTCCCAAAAGGTCCAGTTTAGCCCACAAAATCTACCTGTCTACAAGGCCAAATGCAGTAGTCAGGTCAATAGATGCGGCATAAACTGGACTGTTGCCAGGAGTCCATGCAATATTTTGTAGAATGTTAATTATTAGGCCTCCTGCATCAGTGCCTACATTCTTCCTGAATCCGAATTGATATGGTGATAAAATTTTAAATTTGTCAATCCATGTCTGGATATGTTCCAGGACAATTCCTGCAAAGATTTTCGAGTCGACATCTAAAAGGGCTATAGGCCTATAGCTACCCGGTACAGTCCTGTCCCCTTTTTTATATATGGGAATAATGTAAGACATTTTCCAACTGGATGGCAGATTCCTCGTGCGAATAACGTCTTTGTATAACAGAAATAACATTTTAGCCCATAGTCTAGGGTTGTCTTTGATGACATTGTTACTAAGCCGGTTCGGCCCCGGCGCCCTAGAGGATGCACATCTGGTGATTCTATTTTCAACATCTTTAACCCCAAATGTGATGTTCCATGGGGTATTTACAATGTAAGACGGGGGATTCCAGGTTCCGGTTGGGGTGGAGTATAGTACTCCAAAATGTCCTACCCATTTCTCTTCACTTACGCAAGTTGTTAAAGCTTTACTCTGTGAATACCCGGTCTTATTAATTAAGGTCCAGAACCTGCGGGAATTCACTTCCTTAAGTGACGTCAACATATCTGTAGCGTCCTCCTGATATAATTGAGCTCGTAAGCATTTGGCTTTTGTTTTCCATTTATTTTCTGCACGATTTAAGTCCCTCCAATCTATATTCGCTAGGCCATGTTTGTGGGCACTTAGTATGCCTCGTATTTCGCGATTTCGCTTTTTTTTTAAGGCATTGTATCTCTTCAGAGAATGCATGTTTATGAGGCTCTTGTCTCCTCAGAACTATTTTATTATTTTTTTTCTTTAATTTTGAGTGAATTGCAGAAGAGACGTACCCCGAGAAGTAGTTGTGGGTATACAATGATTTTTTGTGCCCGAAAGTGGAGCAATCAAAATCCTCCTGAAAATATCTGTTTATTTTGGCTATATTGGCCTTGTGCCACACAACTCTATTATGTTGGGCGTTAAGAAGTACCTGAATATCATAAACGGGGTCCTTACCCACGCTTTCCATCATTGCCATTGTAACAGTCAACATATTGTGATCACTTTCCATGGAATCAATCAGGGTGAATCCCTCGATAAGAGCGAAGGTTTTTGTACAGACTAAAATATAGTCTATAGTGGAGCTCCACTTCCCACTTGACCATGTAGTAGTGTCTCCCAATCCCTCCATCAAATCATTTGCACATCTCATCCCCCAACCTCTGAGAAACTGTGCCCATAGATTCGAAACCCACCCTTTGTTTTTACACATACTCCCCAGGTCACTACCATCTTCCTCTTCAATACAAATTTCTGAATTGAAATCTCCGCATAGGATGTAGTATAACTCACTATCCACTTTGAGGCATTCATCAATAATAGAGCCAATCGAGTCAATAGAAGATTTTAGGTCCCTTCCTGGTTGCCAATATATATTGATGATTAGTAGGTGCTTCCCTGCACCCTTCCCATCCACCTTTACAAGGACCCCTAGACAGCCACTATTTATCCCAAAATTCTTAATAATATCAAGATTAATGATGTTCTTGATGGCAATTAATAGGCCCCCCACAGGTCTACCCAATGGTTGTTTAAGGGCTAGTTCTTGGAAAATAGTATATCCATCTAGTGATATGTTGTTTACTGCCCATGTTTCCTGGATAGCTAATATGGAGTAATTAAGCAGGTCCGTACAGACCTTACCCGAATATAGTAGCGGACGGGATCCTCGAGAATTCCACGACAGCAAGTCCAACCTAGTAGTGCTTTAGTTGGAATTTTTCAATACCTGTATCTTCCCCAGGGCTTCCTCTAGGGACTCTGCCAACATTTTGAGTTCTGCCACATTGTTTAGAACTTTCCCCGGAAAAGTGTTACCCTCATCTGTAGTATTCTCATATGGCCTTGAGGGATGACCCAGTTTTTCCCGGGCTACCTCGAATTCTGTACCTTTACTGAAATCAACTATATCATACCCAAATCGTTGTAGGGCTGCCCCTTCTACCAAAACAAGTTCATAGGTTACCCTTGAATGAAATACAATCCTCACACAATCGTATCTTGTAGGGTGAATAAAATCTATAAGCTTGATGTCCCCCGAAGTTATTAAAGAGAGACATGGAATTTCGTTAAACAAGGAGAGAATTCTCCCTCGGTGTAGAGATGGCGGCCCCCCAACTGTAAGTACAAAGTTCACCATCACACTAGGATCTTCAATGAACTTTGGTTCCCTCCAGTCTCTATTATTTCCGAACCCTACCTCTTGAGACATAATGTTAGGTTCTTCCCACTTCATTTGTCTACCATGTCCCCCCCTACTCCCTACCCCCCCTCGAATCACAGGCGGGTTGTCGGGCTCATTATTGGAGTCTTTTGCTCTTTCCCTATCTTTATCCTGATTCCACAAGTCAAATTTTTCTCTGATTCTGTCCTCAAAATCCTTATCTCCAAAACCAAAGGTACCTCCCCCCTGACCATTCTTGTCCGGCTTGGGCGCAGACACCGGAGTCCTTTCTGGCTTCTCTTCCTGTTTTGTTACTAAATTAGATACCGTTTCCATTTCCCCAGATGTTTCTTCCTGGGAGATTTGAGATTTAGTTACTTCTCTATCCCTAACAGGAATATCTGTTGTTATCGGCTGTGGCAACATGCTCGATAAAGAAGTACCATGATTAGATGTGTGCTGAAGAAGTTTAACAAGAGCTTCCTGCACCAAGTTTTTTATATCCTCACTAGGGGCCAGGGGATGCACCTTTACATTTATCTCTCTCCCATCAGTTGCATTTACATCTTCACTCCCCTCTTTCATATCCAATGTACAGGGAGTCTCTATCTCCGTAACCAAAGCCGTTTTTACACTTTCCCCTTTATCTGTTGTTTCATTTACACACGGGGTCCTATTTTTAATTTTAGTATTAAAGAATTGTTGAATACTTTGCTTGTCTTTACTTGTTTCCGTTTTATTCGAATTTGGTGTTATTATTATTTCGTTCTTATTCTTTTTGGAAACATCACTTTTTTGTTTTTTTTTTTGCGGATTTGGTAGTTTTCCCTTTATGATTCATAGCTTCTGATAGGGTGTTTGTAGCTTCCCCAAACTCAGGCCTCAAAGAGTCTACCATAATTGATTTCAAATGGTTTCCCTCCCTCCCGATCAGCGGGGTTCCTAAGACTACCTTTACTTCGAGGGCCATCTTGCTGTCTTCATTTAGTTGGGCGAAGTCAAGGATTCCCTCTTCCCCCGAGAGGGCACAGATCTCTTTGATGTTAGAGGTGGAGTTTTTTATTTTTGTTGCCGGTTGGTTTTGAGTTTTCTTAGTTTGCATTTCTTTCATTACTCCCTCGCTCTTTGCCCTTCTTTTGAGTGCCCTTGCTCTCATTTTCTTCTCTCTGCGAGATATAACATGCACATATGGGTAGTCTATCTCCTGATTTAGTTCTTTATTCTGGGCCTCCTCCTTCTCCATTACATTCAGTAATGTGGAGGGGCTATCAGATTTATTCCCGGGGCTTGAATCAGGAGTATTTGTAGCTGTGTTTCCATTAGATTCCGGTGTACAGGCCCTAGAGGCTTCCACCAATTAAATTTTTTCTGAATTCATTAATATGAGTCTTAACAATTCCTGTGTTTCTCCTCCCTTATTTGCCAACCATGGGTAGCTATCCCTAGAATCATGGATAGTTTTAGTCCGATCTAAGTTCTCCTTGGGCGCTTTACCGTTTAGCCAGGGGTTTAGGGAATATCTCATTTCCATATTCCCACCATTTGTTACCATCTCCTCTGTTTGAGACCCTACTTCATTTTTCGACGTTTGGACTATTGGGTGTTGTGTGGTAGGGTAGATACTTTGGGCATGTACAAATCATTCCAGTCTACTAAGTTTCCCAGAACACTCAGACAACATATGTCTCAGTTCTTGTATGTCACCATGGGTTCTTTCATGTCCTTTGTCCAAGAGGTACAAAATTCTTGTAAGGACAGAAAAGGATTCCATTTGTGATTCATACCCCTCCGCCAAAAGTTCCTTTTCCATCTCATTTGGGGACGATTCCGTAAAATCATGTTTTTGGGGGAGAGCGGATATGGTGGGGCTTGAGCATGGGAGCCTGGGTTGGTCACGCCTATGTTAGTAGGACTAAACGTGCAGCTTTCTCCTTTCAATGAATGCTCATCTGGGCACGTTTCCTCCTCTGGGCTACCCATCTGTGGTTTGTGAAGATGTACGTTGTCAAGCCCTGTCCCCCTTGTTCTTACCGGTGTTGAGGGGGCAATTGAAAGTCTTACCCTTTTATCCAGTTCAGCTGAAATCACTGGAGCAAGGAGTGATGTATCCTGGTGTGGTATACCTGGTGGGGAGTTGTCCAGATTTAACACAGAAGGTTTTACTGGGGGGTCAAGGCCATTCATATACTTAAGAGCCTCAGGGTCGGCTTGGCTAATCGCGTCTTCCCTATAGACTCTTGAAGGGGTTCCCCCCGGATTTGGAAGCGGGGGGAAATCGATGTTGCTCAGCTCCCACTTTGCGGCCGCCTCATCTCTCAATTTTTCTTTTAGTTCGACGGTACTCATTGTCCCGTCAAATAATACAGTTATCGAGGGATTAGGGGTATGTGGTTGGTTTGGGAATACAAAGGTTCCACAGGCAATAGGGATGGGTTTTTCCCCTTGTTTATTGTTTTTTATTTTTTTATTAAGTCCCCACCCAGCATAGGAATTGTCCCACTCCGTAGGATTCCTACCATGCTCTGCTGTGTGAAATACAGAACAGCCTTGAGAGTAGCACTTGCTACCACTAACTATTTACAGTATTGTTCCTTTGCCCTTATAATTCACAACAGATTTCCAACATAATCATCAACACATACATGCCTTTCTAACATCCCAATTACGTATACTGTAGCTTTAACAATATGAAAAAATAGAACACCCCTACTGATAACTGTATAGTACCCCAGCCGGGTGAGTGTATAACCGGACAGTAAGTCCAAATTAGGTTGGGTCCAAACTACTCAGAACAACAGTTCAATGCATTTTACCTATTTACACACGCCCCAGCGCCCCGCGCTGCGCACCGGGAACATCAAACAGTACTTGCAGTGCTTGATCGGTGCGCGCGCGGGTGCGCTGGTGCATGTGTTTTTATGCTCCTCCTCCCAGGGAGAGCACGCGCGGGGGGAGGGCGGATTCCCCACACTCTGGTAGTCCTTAAACAAATTAGAAAGAGAGGAAAAAAAAAAAGAGAAAAAAATAAATAAATACATAAATAAATCAGCACGATGCTAATTAGGTTATAGTACAACGTGCGCAATAGGCACAAATGCACAACACTTGAGAGCTGCACAACGGGCACAACGGGCACAACGGTCACCTTTGTTTGTTTCTGCAGGTCAGGCAAGCTGGTGTAACCAAAATAGACGTCCTCTCCTCACACTCAAGACGGCTCGGCAATGTGAGCTTACAGTCAGTGACACAGTCCAGGTCCAAACTCAGACAATGAGTCTTCCAAAAACGCGGCGGCCCCAGACGAGAGTGCTTCCCCAGCAAACAGTACTTGCAGTGCTTGATCGGTGCGCGCGCGGGTGCGCTGGTGCATGTGTTTTTATGCTCCTCCTCCCAGGGAGAGCACGCGCGGGGGAGGGCAGATTCCCCACACTCTGGTAGTCCTTAAACAAATTAGAAAGAGAGAAAAAAAAAGAGAAAAAATAAATAAATAAATCAGCACGATGCTAATTAAGTTATAGTACAACGTGCGCAATAGGCACAACGTGGATAACGAGCACAACACTTGAGAGCTGCACAACGGGCACAACGGTCACCTTCGTTTGTTTCTGCAGGTCAGGCAAGATGGTGTAACCAAAATAGACGTCCTCTCCTCACACTCAAGACGGCTCGGCAATGTGAGCTTACAGTCGGTGACACAGTCCAGGTCCAAACTCAGACAATGAGTCTTCCAAAAACGCGGCGGCCCCAGACGAGAGTGCTTCCCCAGCAAACAGTACTTGCAGTGCTTGATCGGTGCAGGCGTGGATGCACTGGTGCATGTGTTTTTATGCTCCTCCTCCCAGGGAGAGCACGCGCGGGGGGAGGGCGGATTCCCCACACTCTGGTAGTCCTTCGTTTGTTTCTGCAGGTCAGGCAAGCTGGTGTAACCAAAATAGACGTCCTCTCCTCACACTCAAGACGGCTCGGCAATGTGAGCTTACAGTCAGTGACACAGTGTGTAAAGGAGAATTTTATTTAAAGGCAGAATTGAATTTACAAATGAGATGAATCATTGATTGAGCGAACGAACGAACGAACAAACAAACGAACAAACGAACAATTACAGACAATAATATTAAAATTGCAATAAATGCTACATTGATTCAGAGTATTACAGAGCTGTATCAAACTGTAAATCGCAAATAAAAAAGATTGGAGCACACACTCCAGGATACCTGTAAATTGTCTTCATTCAGTATCTCTTTATTGGGCAGTCTCAATAACAACAAGTATCCAATTTGTACGGCCCCACAATAACATATGTTAAAATCACTAAGGAAACTCGCCATCAGTTGTTTAATGACTGCATTATCAGCATCATGGATGGCCAACAGATTGAAAGTACTGATAGCAGCATTGATACTAGTGTTATTCGTCAAAGTAGCAATATCACAATGCAGAAAGACTACTGAAATGCCTATAGGGATGAAAGTGTTGCTGGAGGTAGAGACAGAAGAAGATGAGGACACAGAAATACGTTATGCACTGAAGTCACAACTGATGCAGTGTCCTCTGTTCCTGCAAGACACAATTTTCGAGTTTCCTGCCAATTCTTGTGACTACTGGGGAAACTGGTTGTGGTGTATCCCTGACAGAGATTGCAGCTTCATGACCTGGAGTTAGGATGACCATGCGAAATATCATGGACACCTAGGAGGAGTAACGAAAGTTTGGGTCCCAAAACTATACATGGATAGGCAGGGTTGTGTCCTAGGAGGAGTGTGGTTGACTTATCCAGGGGGGATTGACGAGAGAGGTCCAAGTGTGGTCCTCGTGATCCCCACCCGACATGCAGCCTGAAGGCAGAGAAATGAGAGATGTACATCACTCTTTGGCCCTTCATCACTATTGTCAATGTATCACAGCTGTGAGAAACGTTACTCGCTCTGACAGCCATTCAAAGGCCACCCGGCTGACAATATGGAGGAGATAGAGTTGTCATTGATCGAACAAGTCGACTGACTAGAACTTCGGAAGGTGAAGATGTCACTATTGACATCATGATGTAGACGCATTTAGACATGAAACATATAGGCATCCATGCACGAAGCTACACAAACACTCTTAGTTTATTGCAGATAGGCATGAAGCAAATGCTTATGACTCATGGTAGTTAGAGGACTGATACACTTACACCAGTAAATCTTAAACTACGCGGAACTAGCAAGATGCCAGGATTACATGCAATCAGCTTGCACATGCTTAGCTGTGACTAACATCAATGGCCATGAGGACAAAGATGGAAGCCACTGAAGTGAATGGGGAAGGCAAGACAGACTTTGAATACACGACGGAGCCTGGTTCCGCAGACAGAGCTTCAAGCACAGATACAGTGCACACCCCAGCCAAGGACGAGCAGAGATGGAAGGTTTCCAGTTTACCGAGGCGATAAGGCACCTGCAAGCAATATAGCTTAAAATCCTCATAATTACAAGCACAAGTACTCCATTTCCTGGTCCACACACGCATGAACTAGAAGACTAGGACAGTGATTATTCATTTGAGGCAGATGGAGGAAAGCTGTTCCCATTGGACTAGAGGTGGATAGATACAATCGCTACACAGGTTCAATGCTGGATGTACGCTCTCAGGGCTTAGCCAATCAGTGATGGCACTATGAAGGCAACATACATCACCTTTATGATTGTTCCCATTCCCTTGAGTAATGCCACTAAGCTTGGTATCTGTCCAAGGTCACAAGGCTGGGAAGACATGTTCTTTCCAATCCTTAGCTATCTTTCACAGTGGTTAATAATTTCTCTACTAACCTGTAACTTTGTATAGACACCAGATATGGCGATCCAAAACCCAAACGAACACATATGTATTGCATATATAGTTTTCCTAAACCAACCAATCCCCATCCCTAATAGGTTTTGGGGGATGTACCATGTTTTTTTGGTGGCACATATGGTTAAAACGGTGTGACACACATTTGGAGAATGAGAACTTGTGGACTGCTATGCTGTTCTAGTGTGATCCCTGTCATTTTGTTTGATAATATAGACAGTAAACTTAGCCATATGGTGGGGTCTTCCATTTTTGCGGTGGGGATATTGTTGGGGCCCAAGTACCCTCTTGCTGGTAATTGGGGTAGCTGCTAAGAGCGCCCCTGCTGCTGCTTTACACAGGGGCGAGCGATCTATATAGTATGATATGGTTCACAGACGGAGCTAGATTGAATTATATAAACAGGTTTATTGGTGTGGCGTTTTTGATTGTGGTGGGGAGACAAACTCCCTGCATTAATTGTTGCCCTATAAATATACCCCACATGTCAGATGCTATCAAGATGCTGGTGGGTTTGTTGTTTATAAAATAATAAACCATTTCTTTGTACTTTACTGTGACAGCATCGTTTCAGTGGTGACAGACAACACTCATGACCCCACAAGGAAATTAAATTATGATGTTTTGTAGATCGAGTCACTGTGAACTGCATTGGAGTGCCTTCATTCGGTGTGCCTACAAATGCTGCCAACATTTGCCTATGACCTACCTTGTGGGATATTCCGCTGTTGGCCTTTGTAGACATGAAAACATTTGGGCAATTAGGGATGATCCAGCACCTGACCCATGACCGTGTGGGGCATGCAAGCAGATTTTTCTCATTAGATGGGGTCAATAACAGCTTTTGGATGCCTGCCAGAGCACAAGGAAGTGTATTGGTGGTGGACCTGTTGCCATAGCTACACGCAACATGTGAGGCAAGAGGCATGTATGCATTGAAACTCCACCTGCGTAAGGTAGACATTGCCATGGCAACAAAGGATGTGCTGTTCAGGACAGGGAAGTTAAGTGACCAGGGCCCTACAACAGCTAAATTGTCAGATACATGTTCTGCAGCACAGCAGCACTTGTTTCAAACATTTGGAGAGGTGAGAGGTTTAAATGCATTGTGTGCAAGGCAAACGGGAGGAGAGCCAAATGCCACAGTAGAATTGTGTTAGCTGGCAGATGATTGTTCAATCCACTATTCAACAAAAGAATGAGGCATAAAGCTATGTGGAATAGCCTGCTCCATGTGCCACTAGCAGAACCTGAGTGCTTTGTGGGTTCCAATAATAATGCAGACTGGCCAAAATGTAAACCTCCCCATACACTCAGCTTAGGACATATTCAGGGGAGAAGTGCACTGATTAACCTCCACGTATTCAATATTTATAAATGAAAAAATATGAAGGATGTTGCACACATCTATAGAAGTGTAGAGGAGGTCCCAGATATGACCCGCACCCCTGCCCCCCATTGCGAGTTGCCAGTAAGGTACTCGCCGTGGTACGTGACGTATGAGGAGCAAATGAACCAACAGAGAGCCGCACTGGAGCTCTGCCCCTTGTACGTAAGGAGATCAATACCGTTTGAAGCAGCCATAACGCAACAACCCTGGGCAGCACGGTACCCTATCAGACAGCCACACCAGCCACTGGTACGGAATGAGGAATACCTGCACACGGTCCATGAGGACACCCCTAAAGCCTTAATGGAAGGCCAATGAAAATAAACCAAGGGCCCGAGCAGCCCCGAGAACAAACAGACTTGGCTACTGAAAGCACGGATGCCAGTACTAGTAACTGCAAGGATAATGATAATGGACGCAGGGGAGAGACACTGTTAAAACATAAGAGAATGGTGCCACAAGGCAAGATGGAAGCAACCGCCCTGTTGAATGTGTGTAAATAAGCTTGAAATGCAGGATGCTAAGAAATCGATACTGCTTACAATGCTTAGTAGAAGAGGAGAGCGGCAAGCGCCAACCATATATCTACCTCAATACTGCACAATATACACGTGCGATTTTGTGAAAGCAGAAATGTACCCAGGCGGCCAAAGGCCTGACAGGCCGAGTTTAGAAACCCAGCAAAGACCAGAGAAGGAGCGGAATCGAAACTCAACAAAGAGAGGCTTATGCCGGGGAGATCGAGGTCAACCAGAGAAGGGGAGGTGAGCAGGAGCTCACGAGACTCCAACTACAGAGAATACCAGCCCGCCCGTGAAGGTCAAGATAAGAGAGGCCCATGCAGGTGGCCAAGCGCACACAGAATCAAATGCACAAAAGGTTGGAAACTGAAGCAGATTCACGGTGAACCAACACGTGACCAGACAGGCGCGAAGATGTACCACCGCCTGATGTCATCCAGAACCAGAGGGTGCCATAACTTTTCCTGATAAGAGACTACAGATCCGAGGCCATACCCAGCCAACTAAATGACACACAGCCCTAAAACATTGATTGATTGATGGAAGGGAGGAAGGGTGAATCTTGGGACACTAGGCACCTGGGTGTCTACTCTAAAGCTGCTAATTAAAATGAAGATTTATGTTTAGGGGTGTAACTTGCCCAATCACAAGGGACCATGTAATCTAGGGTCCTATAGACACTGTAAACAATAAGACGTCGTACTTGTAGTGACGTCAATCACGTGTGGTGTAGAGGAAAGGGCGTAGACGCCCACCCGATAAGAGTTATCCAATCCACTTGCGTTATTTCCATATACAGATATAGCACCTATTCTTAAGTTACCTTTCCCAACCAATTGTATTGCATGATGATTTTTTGTAGAATTAGACGTCAATGATGACGGATTTTGCCCATAAAAGAGGCTGTTGGACTAATGTTCGAGGAAGTCGGGGTGAGGCAGGTGTTCGTGATGCTGCTGATTTCCATAAGCTGATGTATGTATCATTAAACAGACTTCCCTTTGCCAATTTACTGAGTCCTGATTATTGATCCTTGCCGGGGTATGTGAATCCTGCACTCTGTCCTCGCATGGTGCAGCTATCTTGTATTACTAGTTTTCGAGGGTGAGTACTGACCAATGGGCCCATCAGTAATTTCCTCTCCTCGTCAACACTTGGTAGCGTGAGGATGGTTTTGGCCAATCGATTATAGATTATCGTTTGATATAGTATAAGACACCTTTAGACCGACGGCACAAAGTATCTCTGGGCCTTCGGTTACATCACAAGTCCTTTCCCTATTCCGGCTGAGTAGGCTGAGAAGCTCCCCATGGACAATAATAGTGTAATCATTCCCAAAAAATCTGCAGTGGGTCTGAAGGAACCCGCCTTTCCAAGCATAACCCTTCTCATTCCCATGGGCAGCGGATCAGACGAAAACCATAAAAGCAGGAAGAGGAAGGGGCGGTGATCCAGAAGTTCCATAGAGGAAAAGAGGCGATTGGTGAGTGAAAACAACAAAACTCATTACCTTGGCAAATGTCTTATAGGCCTTAAGAAGGGGAAAGGTAATGGAGGATGGTGGAGAAGATTAATACAGTTAAAAGTAGGAAAGACTGTAGAGATATAAAGGGTAAAAACCCGGGCACCTGAAGTAATTGGGAGGGATACCGGGGGGGGCACCCGAGAAAAAACTGTAAGGAATACCGGGGGGGGGGCACCCGAGGAAAAAAAACTGTAAGGAATACCTGGGGGGGGGAGGTACCCGAGAAAAAACTGTAAGGAATACCGGGGGGGCACCCGAGAAAAAAACTGTGAGGAATACCGGGGGGGCACCCGAGAGAAAACTGTAAAATTCGCCTTGCTCCTGCGCTTTAAAGAGTTGTCAGAAGGAACTTGAACCCAGAGCCCACAGAGGGGAGACTTTAGGCTACGAAAACGTTTAAAGACGTCATTAAGGGGTTCGTTGAAATTCCATGACGGGGTAACAATTAGAAGGCAGGTATACGTATGACCAGCTGGTGTCCGTCTAGTCTGTCAAGCGTCTGTCCTATATGTTCTGTGTATGCTGAATGTGGAATTATTGTGTTATTAATTGATGGCAATGTATTTTTGCTTTACGCGATTCTGTAAATGAGAGGGAATCGCCACTGAATTGATGTGTTTTGAGTAAAACTGTTGGTATAAAATTTTGCGGAAAAAATTGGATTGGAGCTCGCATATGTGGTGCTTGCTCATAATAGCGTAAAGTTGAAAAACTGTATGAACTTTGTTGATGACAACATTAAGGATGGAAGAAGTTACCCCACTTGAACACTTATGCAAGCAGTTGCCCAAGCACGCAACAAAATTGAAGAAATATAGCCAGGAGTGGGTTAAGGGCACCGCAAATAAAATGTTTATGCCGTGGCCCCAAAATGGGTCATTGCCAAAGGCTGGTTTACAGCACATGACCACCTTCCTACATGCCACATATAACAGGAAGAAGCTCGAAAAACGCATTGCTGCTCTCGAGCTTTGGAAAATGTTTGAACAAACAAAAGAAGAAGAACCCCCGCAGACTGGATATTAAATGTATGTATGGAGGGGCTTGAGATGCCTACCACGCCACCTGCCCCGCCAGAACCAGTTGTTGAGGGAAGCAAGTCGGAGGGTCTCTACCCACTAAGAGAGCTAAAGGCAGCCACAGGTTATAGCAACCCTGCATATGAGTCACCTGCGTGTAGCAGTAACGAGACGAAAGAGAAAGAACAGGAAATTGACTCGGCCTCCACAGTCCCATGGGGAAAAGAGAGGCGAGGTGAGGAAAGGAAGGACCAGGCACAAACAAGTGCACCTCTAGATAGGGAGAGAGAGGGAAAGAAGCGGAAAGGAACCTATGAGTTAACATGTACAAAGGACAAATGGATGGGAGGGCAGATACTATTGAAATTAGATGGAAAAGGAAGTGATGGTGCAAGGCCGAGTGAACGGTCAGATGAGGGGCAAAGAAAGGAAAGAGAAAAAGAAGTGGACATAAGAAACGAGAGGGCAAGAAGAACGATAGGTTGAGGCGAGAACAACTATATCGCGAAGAGCAAGGTATACCGCTCAGTCGCACGCAATATGCAGCCTATGAAAAGTACAGGCAGAACATGCTTAGGTTAGAGGAAGAGAAGAGAGTGCACGAAAGAAAGGTAAAAAAGCGAGAAGACAAGGAAAGCAGAAGGGCAAAAGAACGTAGAAATGAATGGATGAGGGAAGTAGATAAGGCTAGATAGGAAGCGAAGAAGCGGAGAGAAATGGATGAGGAAGCAGAGCGTAAACGCAGGCAAAGGGCGCTAGATTTAGAATATTTGCAACGGGAAGTTAAAAAACCCAATCCTGTTGTAGACTGGGAAGACGTAGAAGAATTCTTTCCTGCAAATGATGTTGTACCAAGTACAAGCGGGACAATTATTGATGATGACTTCTACACCCGAAGCATTGGGGAAGTGATTGATAAAATATATGATGAGATGGGACTGGAACGAATCTCCCAAGAAGGAAGGGAAGATGAGCGCTTAGAGAGCACTCAGTTATATGACACTGAGGATGTCACCTGAAGTAGTGAGAGTAGGGGACGTTCCCTAGATAGACTAGAAGATGGGCAGAATGAAGATGATGCAAGAAGTTGTGCAAACTGGGAGTATTCAGAGTCAGACTCCAATGGAGAAGCAGAGAAAGTGATGTATGACAAAGGGAGGCGGTGCGAAACACGGCTCCCAGGGAGTCAAAAGGTATGGTGGTCAGACGCGGGTGAGTCCATAAGTAGGACACAGAAGTCCGCTGGACAGTCCAGCCGAGATGAAGACACGCGCCCCGGTCAGAGGGGGTCGTCGGCACCTGCCTATACTGATAGATTAAGGGCATTGCCAGGTAGACGGCAAGGCAGGAATGCCACCCCGGCGAGAGACCGAGGAGGTGTAGAGAAGGCAAAGGAAGATTGTGCATTCCAATTTCCGCTGTTAGAAAAGGGGGCAGCAAGACCGCAATATATTCCATGGCCACACATGGACCGAGAGAATCTCAAAAATAAGCTTCCAATGTTGACATCGGGAGCCGGGAAGAGGATACATGAGCTAGCAAAGATGACGGGGGGCGTCACACATAGGGGACATCAAGGGTCTCCTAGTTGCTATAGTCGGAGAAAGAGCAGACGATGTGTGGAAAAGGACAGGCTACCCTAGGGTAACCATAACTAACACCTCTCATGACGGAGCGCTATTTAATAACTGTAGAGCAGCAGTATAGAAAGCCCCGGGGGGGGGTCTGGGAATCTCTCTACCAGCACGAACACAGCCCAGAGAAGAATTGCCTAGCATTTCGGCGCTGGACTGCCCCTGGGCAGGACAAAGGCTGATATGCAGGGAAATTTCTTCTCTGTGAAAAGGACAGTGAGCTAAAGACTTGGTAGAGTCTCTCCCAGGGGTTATTCACCCAAGAACAGGTCATTGGGCTGTGTTCGTGCTGGTAGAGAGATTCCCAGACCCCCTTTTGTTTGCATACATTAACTTTGGGTTTCACCCTAAGTTAACAGGGCAATCCAGATGTGAACCCCTTGCTCACTGTTCTTAGAGAGGCAACAGTTTCACCTCACTGATGATGCCCAACAAGGCTGAAACATGTGTATGGGGTTACTGATGGTACTCTTGTTCAGAGAAGAATTGCCTAGCATTTCGGCGCTGGACTGCCCCTGGGCAGGACAAAGGCTGATATGCGGTGAAAATTTCTTCTCTGTGGAAAGGACAGTGAGCTAAAGACTTGGTAGAGTCTCTCCCAGGAGTTATTCACCCAAGAACAGGTCATTGGGCTGTGTTCGTGCTGGTAGAGAAATTCCCAGACCCCCCTTTGTTTGTATACATTAACTTTGGGTTTCACCCTAAGTTAAAAGGGCAATCCAGACGTGGACCCCTTGCTCACTGTTCTTATAGAGGCAACAGTTTCACCTCACTGATGATGCCCAACAAGGCTGAAACATGTGTATGGGGTTACTGATGGTACTCTTGTTCAGAGAAGAATTGCCTAGCATTTCGGCGCTCGACTGCCCCTGGGCAGGACAAAGGCTGATATGTGGGGAAATTTCTTCTCTGTGAAAAGGACAGTGAGCTAAAGACTTGGTAGAGTCTCTCCCAGGGGTTATTCACCCAAGTACAGGTCATTGGGCTGTGTTCGTGCTGGTAGAGAGATTCCCAGACCCCCCTTTGTTTGCATGATGGTGCAGGGCATTCTTGTGACGTCAGAATCACCTTGCAACACAGTGATTTATCCTGTCAAGAAATCAAAGGGAGGGTCTTGGCGTTTAATCCAGAATTTATGAGAATTAAACGACATAGTCGAAGCCGAGTTCCCTCTAGTCCCGAATCCATCCACAATTTTGTGCAACATACCCACTGAGGCAAAATACTTCACGGTGATCGATTTGAAAAATGCATTTTTCTCGATTCCATTGCACCGTGACTCACAAGACCCGACGTCATTTACTTTCAGACAAATGCGCCTAAAAAGAACAAGGCTGCCACAGGGGTATTGCGAGTCTCCATCCATTTTCAACAGAGTCCTGCAAATGGACCTAAGCAATATTGCGGTGGAAAGTGTTGTTTTGCAGTATGTAGATGACATTCTAATCTACAGCATCACTGGAGAGCAATGCCGACTGGACTCTGTCCAGCTATTGACTATGCTGGCTGAAAAAGGATACAAAGTAGACGAGGACAAGCTGCAGTACTGCCAACAGGAGGTGTTGTACATAGGGCAACTAATCTCACATGAGGGGAAAAAGGTAACCCCAGAAAGGGCCGAGGCTATCATGCACACGCACACAATAAAGCAAATGCAAAGCTTCTTAGGCTTGTGCAATTATGTCATAGCATGGGTCTTTGACTACAGCTCATATACCAAGCCCTTGTTACAGGCCCTTAAAAAGGCCCAGGCAACAAGAGAAGAAATTGAATGGAATGAAAAAATGGAATGAAGAAATGGAGAAGGGGTTTACAGAACTCAAGGGGGCAATTTGTAAGGCCCCAGTCCTCGGGAGTCCTAATTATGCTGAGGAATTCTATCTGTTCTCTCATACCGATGGCAGTTTCATGACACTAGTGCTCGCGCAGCGAACCTCATTGGGATATAAACCGTTAGCATATTACAGCGGTAGTCTGGACACGGTCATGAAGGTCCACTTCCTGTGCAAAAAAAAAGTTAGCTGCCGCCGCGTTCGCCATTGAAAAGGCGTCATCCATTGTGATGGGGTGCTGCATGACATTATATGTTGAGCACTCACTATTCGCCATACTAGAGAAGCCAAAGGGCACGCTGACTTCGCAAAGAGCATCAGCCTACGAGGTGATTATCTCTAACCCATCGATCAAAATAGTGCGATGCAAAACGGTGAACCCTGCTATGTTTATAGCCGAGCCAGTCACAGAGGGAGAACATGTGCATGACTGTGCAAACTATGAAGAATACTATGATGAGATCCCCAGGGTCAAGGAAAATGCCCTGCCAAGTGGAGGGATCGTCTTTATTGACAGGTCATCAAGAAGTGACCAAGGTGACGGGTAGAGGTATACAGGCGTGGCCGTAATCAAACACATGGCGAATGGAGAGTTCTGAGTACTTGTCAGTGCGCGAATACCATCTCACTATTCGGCACAGGCTGCAGAACTAGTGGCATTGATACTCGCCATCGAGAACCATGCAGACCAGGAAGTAACAGTGTACAGCGACTCTGCCTATGTGACGTCAACAGTGCACGCAGGATTAGCACGCTGGAAGAGGAGGGGCTACCTCCGAGCAGACGGCACGCCAGTGCAACACGCAGCCTTGTTGGACAGGCTGATAAAAGCACTACTGCTCCCAGTGGGCATAGCGGTCGCAAAATGCCCCGCTCATACCAAAGGGACAGATTTTGTGTCACGTGGCAATCATGAAGCGGACACGGAAGCCAAACGGATGGCATCCAAAACTGAAACAATCATTGACGTGGAGGTGGCACGTACCCATGAAAAAATGATGGTAGCTCGAGCCACTCCAGAAGCCTATAGCTATATGGGTCAGTCTCAATTGTTGGAGCTCCAGGGGGAGGCACCTCAAGAGGAGAAAAATGTATGGAAACGTCGAGGGTGTTCTTTAAAACCCTCTGACAGATTGTGGAGGCAAGACACCACTGTTAAACCAGTAATGCCTGTCACCCTTCTAAAAGTAGCGCTAGAACAGCTTCACTGCCCCATTCATATGTCAAAAGAAAATCTTGCTGCAACGCTCGCGGAAGACTGGTTTATACCGAATTTAGCCGAGCATGTTGCATTCTTTATGGTAAACTGCATTATCTGCCAGCAATTCACTTCTGGGCACACATTAAAAGTAGTGAGAGGAGTCATCCCCAGACCAAATGGACCTTTCCAGCACCTACATATTGATTATGTCAATATGATTCAGGTGTGTAATGGGTACAGGTATCTACTTGTGGTGGGGTTTCCCTTTTCCAGATGGGTAGAAGTAGGCCCCTGTACACACCCTGACGCTGCCTGTACTGCTAAATTCCTGGTGAGGGAGGTTCTCCCTAGATGGGGTGTGTGCGAGGTAATGAAATCTGATAATGGGGCACTTTTTGTAAATGCAGTATTTGAGCAGATTAGCTTGTTGCTTGGTATAAAGCACAAATTCTCATTGTCGTATCACCCAGAGAACGGATCAACGGCTTCTTTAAGGAAAGGATAGCCAAGTTGAAGCTCACATTAAGAAAGGGATGGATGCACTGCCTACCACTGGCATTGTATGCTCTTCGGAACCAGCCAGGCTCCGACCATCATCTAACGGCGCACGAAATAGTCACGGGGAGAAGGATGAGGACCCCTCTTATCCCCCGAGACAGTGCTAGATGTGATGCCCAGTCAACTACGGAGGTTCTGGGAGAGGAGATGACGGCCTATCTGGATTGTCTCACATCCAGTTCCACTCTCATTTCAGGCCAGCTGCAGCGACGGCAGAAAAGAGACGACACAGCACAAACCACAACAGACAGTGCTGATGCCGACGCAGCTCATAGCCAATTCGCGCCTCTTGTCTTCCCTGTAGATCGCGTCCTCATGAAGAATTTCACCAGAAAAAGGTGGGACGAGCCGAGGTTTAATGGCCCGTTCATCAAAGGCAGAAGAGCCTGGATCTTCACAAATGATATAAAACTCTTTATAGGAGAGAGCACTCCTACTACATCTACTGCTGAGGAATCCACAGACAATGGGGAAGGACTGCAGCACGTGCAGACAAGATCTATGGCAAGGAAGAGGGACGCATGAGCAGACAAGTTACAAGAACGAAGAAAAATAAAATACAAAAGTGAGACTTTCAAAACAAGACAGTTCTTCAAACCAAGTGAAAGTTAACAAAAGGACAATTAAATGAACATTCAATGTAGCCAACAAAAGAACTTTTGTGAAAATATTGTCCACGCTGAACATTTACTTTAGGCACAAAAAAGACAATAAGAAGCACGCAAACACCCTGTGCAGCCAAAGGTGCAGGGTAAAAGAAGAAAATTGTGTACTCATATCAACAGAAGCGCTAATCTCATGAACATTGAAAGCCACACAAAGCATTTGAAGCCTAAGACTCTGATAAGAAGTAAAAGTAAGATCAAGACTTTGTTCATGGACATATGGTTCATCCCAGCAGAAGTCTCAAGTGGGATGTGCTCACATACTTTCAACTGGTAGTACTGTCCTATAGGCAGAGAAGCCAGCGTTACAGAATTCATTCAAGACCCTGCAAACAAGAAAATAATCCGACAACTACTGACTGTCATAACAGAAACTTTCATTACACTTCCCAAGCACAGTGGAAAAGACACAGATGCTTCCACTACAAGTAATCATTGACGAGATCACATATACTTTGTTCTTCCTCATCATCGAAGAATGTCCAGGACTTATTGGGAGAACTACAGATACATTGTCATTCATTAGAGATCCAAAAAACAATTACTTTCTCAACCAAGTGTGGTACAAGCTGAACCACGTGGTTGCAACTCACGCAGCAGGAAAGTGCAAAACTTGTTTGCATCAAAAGAAGGGACTGTGATTAGGACCCAGCAGACGAGGCAAATGTCCCTATCACCTGAGGATACACGGCTGGCACACAACGTTTTATTTCGATTAGTCATAGACTATTCGGAAATGGTGGGAAGACCTGCAGATGTTGACATCATCACCTTTCTTAGGAATCTGGCAAACGCCCCACACATGGGCACACTCCTCCAAGGCATCATGCTCCAGGTGGAGCTGTCCAATTTCCAGCGAGAATTCCTGAGGAGATTTCAGTGAGATTAGCCGACGGGGGACAGATCGAAAAGAAAAAAAAAAAAAACAACAAAACAACTGATCACACTGCAAGAGCAGGCCTGTGACTTTAGAGACAAAGAACCAGACAAATGTCATTAACACCTGAAGACAGTCGTTATGCTTTTCGTGTTTTCTTTCATCTCATTGAAAACTTTCCAGAACTAGTGGGCAGGCCCCGCAACATTGATATGCCTGCCTTTCTTAATGATCCAGCAAAGAATGCCCAACTGAACAGGCTCCTAAGAGCTATTGCATTACAACTCAGAAGCAACTATGGATATCCACACCTAAGAAGAGCCTTATAAAGGGGTGTTCCAAAATAACCCTTTTCATCATCCCCAACCGGGGACAAGGCAAGAAAACAAAAGACACAGTTCTTCATGCTTCCAACATAAGACAGATCGAAAAGAGCAGAACCAAGGATAACTACATCCGTTCTTATTTTTCTTGTTTTGTGTTTTCTATTTGTTCATATTATCACGCAGGGGAATAAATGGGTGAGAGAGAGACTGTTCACCAACTCGACCTCGTAGGACCAAGTGAAAGGAACAGAGACATGAACTTCACTGCCGTATTTACCTTTTTCAACCTTTTTCTTATTTTTTCCTACCTTCTCATATGTTCACTTTTATTTTTTCAAAATTTTATTTTGCGTGATTTGTAGCGAATCCATCCTTTCATGGTGTCACAGCAAACAAGGTCCTGTATGTCCCCAGGGCCAAGGCGAGTTGTAAGAGTGCCCTGGGAATACGCTGGCCATACAAATAGAGGATAATTATGATGTGTTGAAAACGATAGTCTAACCTTTTTCCATAGTTTAGCAAAGGAACGGTACTCCATACTAAGAGACTAGAGACTAACATCATCATCACTCGTAAGAGGGGGGACATTGAACTGCACTTGTCACTTTAGTGTTTATTGAACTTTGAACGACGAAGACAGAATAAGAAGAAGAATAAACTATTGACTGTGGACGTATTTGAAATGGGTGCCCATAACAGTAACTTAGTCGTGCCACCAAGGGCGCCCTCGGTTTCCCGGAAGGAGATATTGTAAACTGTCTTTTAACCCTTTAAGTGCCATGGGTATTTCTCCCCAGTGCCAGAGCCTTTTTTGGTGATTTTGGTATGTGGCCATTCAATGGCTTGTAACTTTTTCGTTACATGAGATATCTCGGCCAAATTTGGCTCCTTTTTTTCCCACATGTAGGCGGTCGTAACGCCACCCAGGAATCCCAGGTTGCTGTAGGGGGGTGAGAGAAAATAAGGAAAATGTGCGAAAATTTTGGGTTTTTTCAAAAAATGCCAATAAAATGATGTACAAAGAAGCCTGTGGGTTTTTCCTTGTAAGAGCTAGGAACAAATGGTTTGCTGTGCTGAGTTCCCCAATGTGTTGGCTTTCAGGAACAGGTTGAGTGGAAATGGAAAGAAATTATTTTGATGGGGTTATCAACCGTTTTGTGAGAGGTAGGCGATTTTTGCCATTTTTGCCAATTGGACATGCATGGACGGAATGGAAGAAAAGGGCAGGAATGGCAAATTGGAGGACAGAAAGGCATATATTTCTGAAAAGTAGACATAATTCCAAGTTTAGGAAGGGGTGATTTGCATAGGCCAGGCAACAACTAGGTAGGGGAAACTGCCATTGAATGGGGGAAAAGCGGGAAAATGACTGAAAAAAAGGTATGTTTTGGACATGGTTGGCTTGGTACGGCAATGGCTTCTATGAATTTTGAGAAAAGCAATGCTCCGCTACATTCCCCCAACTCTTGCAGTTAGGAGAGCATACCATTTTTGTAGTGTTTGTACAAAACAAGCAATACCACAAGCCAAACACTGAGCCATGGTACACAGGAGTTTTACGCTCACGGCCTGACCAGACGCACTTAGCATGTGTAAATTGGGAAAACCAATGTGGTGAGGAACGGCAGCCATACATTTTTTGAAAGAGCACAGGCAGACCTTTTCAAGGGTAGGTGACTTGTGCAGGTTACAAAAGTGTATGGTGGTTAAAGCAGCGACTAAATGTAGGTCACATTTGGGAAAAGAAAGGGTTGTGAGACAAAGGGCTCCAGCAAATGGGTCAAATCGTTATGAAAACCACACAAACACAACACATGGCCTACCGTCCCGCGTTCCCACAGGTGTCCCGATGAAAACGGTACCTCACATGTGTGGGTGCACCTACCTGGCCGCCAAGGGGAAAGCCTAAAACACAAGTAACCCCAAGTCTGTTTTCACACCGGAAATGTCACACTCACATCATACAGATATGGGCCTCGGGTGTCCAAGCCACCGAGGAAAACAGGGAACCCCATGCATTTCTGAAAAGAGGACACCGTGGGAATCCGCAAAGGTATGATATGCCCAAATTGCCCCAGATTTTATTACCCAGACACCCCCGCAAAGTCCGAAATGTGGGAAAAAATATGCATTTTCCTCACATTTCGCTCGACTCACCCATCGAAACACGCCCCCAACAACACATGGCCTACCGTCCCGCGTTCCCACAGGTGTCCCAATGAAAACGGTACCTCACATGTGTGGGTGCACCTACCTGGCCGCCAAGGGGAAAGCCTAAAACACAAGTAACCCCAAGTCTGTTTTCAGAGGGAAATCTCAGACATTCTGCCGACCGGCACAATGTACAGATATGGGCCTCGGGTGTCCAAGCCACCGAGGAAAACGGGGAACCCCATGCATTTCCGAAAAGAGGACACCCGTGGGAATCCGCAGAGGTATGATATGCCCAAATTGCCCCAGAATTTATTACCCAGACACCCCTGCAAAGTCCGAAATGTGGGGAAAAAAATGCTTTTTCCGCACATTTTGCTCGACGCACCCATCGAAACACGCCCCCAACAACACATGGCCTACCGTCACGCGTTCCCACAGTTGTCCCGATGAAAACGGTACCTCACATGTGTGGGTGCACCTACCTGGCCGCCAAGGGGAAAGCCTAAAACACAAGTAACCCCAAGTCTGTTTTCACACCGGAAATGTCACACACTCACATCATACAGATATGGGCCTCGGGTGTCCAAGCCACCAAGGAAAACGGGGAACCCCATGCATTTCCGAAAAGAGGACACCCGTGGGAATCCGCAGAGGTATGATATGCCCAAATCGCCCCAGAATTTATTACCCAGACACCCCTGCAAAGTCCAAAATGTGGGAAAAAATACGCATTTTCCTCACATTTCGCTCGACTCACCCATCGAAACACGCCCCCAACAACACATGGCCTACTGTCCCGCGTTCCCACAGGTGTCCCGATGAAAACGGTACCTCACATGTGTGGGTGCACCTACCTGGCCGCCAAGGGGAAAGCCTAAAACACGAGTAACCCCAAGTCTGTTTTCAGAGGGAAATCTCAGACATTCTGCCGACCGGCACAATGTACAGATATGGGCCTCGGGTGTCCAAGCCACCGAGGAAAACAGGGAACACCATGCATTTCCGAAAAGAGGACACACGTGGGAATCCGCAGAGGTATGATATGCCCAAATTGCCCCAGAATTTATTACCCAGACACCCCTGCAAAGTCCGAAATGTGGGGAAAAAAACGCTTTTTCCGCACATTTCGCTCGGCGCACCCATCGAAACACGCCCCCAACAACACATGGCCTACCGTCACGCGTTCCCACAGGTGTCCCGATGAAAACGGTACCTCACATGTGTGGGTGCACCTACCTGGCCGCCAAGGAGAAAGCCTAAAACACAAGTAACCCCAAGTCTGTTTTCACACCGGAAATGTCACACTCTCACATCATACAGATATGGGCCTCGGGTGTCCAAGCCACCGAGGAAAATAGGGAACCCCATGCATTTCCGAAAAGAGGACACCCGTGGGAATCCGCAAAGGTATGATATGCCCAAATTGCCCCAGATTTTATTACCCAGACACCCCCGCAAAGTCCGAAATGTGGGAAAAAATACGCAATTTCCGCACATTTTGCTCGGCTCACCCATCGAAACACGCCCCCAACAACACATGGCCTACCGTCGCACATTCCCACAGGTGTCCCGATGAAAACGGTACCTCACATGTGTGGGTGCACCTACCTGGCCGCCAAGGGGAAAGCCTAAAACACAAGTAACCCCAAGTCTGTTTTCACACCGGAAATGTCACTCTCACATCATACAGATATGGGCCTCGGGTGTCCAAGCCACCAAGGAAAACAGGGAACCCCATGCATTTCCAGAAATAGGACACCCGTGGGAATCCGCAGAGGTATGATATGCCCAAATCTCCCCAGAATTTATTACCCAGACACCCCCGCAAAGTCCGAAATGTGGGAAAAAATACGCATTTTCCTCACATTTCGCTCGACTCACCCATCGAAACACGCCCCCAACAACACATGGCCTACCGTCCCGCGTTCCCACAGGTGTCCCGATGAAAACGGTACCTCACATGTGTGGGTGCACCTACCTGGCCGCCAAGGGGAAAGCCTAAAACACAAGTAACCCCAAGTCTGTTTTCAGAGGGAAATCTCAGACATTCTGCCGACCGGCACAATGTACAGATATGGGCCTCGGGTGTCCAAGCCACCGAGGAAAACAGGGAACCCCATGCATTTCCGAAAAGAGGACACCCGTGGGAATCCGCAGAGGTATGATATGCCCAAATTGCCCCAGAATTTATTACCCAGACACCCCTGCAAAGTCCGAAATGTGGGGAAAAAAACGCTTTTTCCGCACATTTCGCTCGACGCACCCATCGAAACACGCCCCCAACAACACATGGCCTACCGTCACGCGTTCCCACAGGTGTCCCGATGAAAACGGTACCTCACATGTGTGGGTGCACCTACCTGGCCGCCAAGGGGAAAGCCTAAAACACAAGTAACCCCAAGTCTGTTTTCACACCGGAAATGTCACACTCTCACATCATAAAGATATGGGCCTCGGGTGTCCAGCCACCGAGGAAAACAGGGAACCCCATGCATTTCCGAAAAGAGGACACCCGTGGGAATCCGCAAAGGTATGATATGCCCAAATTGCCCCAGATTTTATTCCCCAGACACCCCCACAAAGTCCGAAATGTGGGAAAAAATACGCAATTTCCGCACATTTCGCTCGACTCACCCATCGAAACACGCCCCCAACAACACATGGCCTACTGTCCCGCGTTCCCACAGCTGTCCCGATGAAAACGGTACCTCACATGTGTGGGTGCACCTACCTGGCCGCCAAGGGGAAAGCCTAAAACACAAGTAACCCCAAGTCTGTTTTCACACCGGAAATGTCACACTCTCACATCCTACAGATATGGGCCTCGGGTGTCCAAGCCACCGAGGAAAACAGGGAACCCCATGCATTTCCGAAAAGAGGACACCCGTGGGAATCCGCAAAGGTATGATATGCCCAAATTGCCCCAGATTTTATTAACCAGACAACCCCGCAAAGTCCGAAATGTGGGAAAAAATACGCAATTTCCGCACATTTCGCTCGGCTCACCCATCGAAACACGCCCCCAACAACACATGGCCTACCGTTGCGCATTCCCACAGGTGTCCCGATGAAAACGGTACCTCACATGTGTGGGTGCACCTACCTGGCCGCCAATGGGAAAGCCTAAAACACAAGTAACCCCAAGTCTGTTTTCACACTGGAAATGTCACACTCTCACATCATACAGATATGGGCCTCGGGTGTCCAAGCCACCAAGGAAAACAGGGAACCCCATGCATTTCCGAAAAGAGGACACCCGTGGGAATCCGTAGAGGTGTGATTTGCGCACATCGCCCCAGATTTTTTTACCCAGACACCCCTGCAAAGTCCGAAATGTGGGGGAAAAAACGCTTTTTCTGCACATTTCGCTCGACGCACCCATCGAAACACGCCCCCAATAACACATGGCCTACCGTCCCGCGTTCCCACAGGTGTCCCGATGAAAACGGTACCTCACATGCGGGGCACATTTCGGATATCTGCTCCTAGGAAGGGGCATCTGACCCCAGGGAGGGATGCATGAGGTGAGGCCCCCCCTATCTGCCCCCAGGGAGGGTTGCATGAGGTGGGGCCCTCCATTTGGGGTGGGGGGGTTGAGGCCACCCCCCGTTGCGGTACATCATGCGCTGCCAATTTAGGGTGGCCCTCAGCCCCCCCTAAAAAGCAGCCTGTGATTTTGTATATTTTTTTTTGTTTACCCAACTTTGCTTGGTGCAGATGGGCCCATTAGTGTGGCTATCTGCCCCCAAGGTGCCCAAACCCTACTGCCCCATCTATTGGGGGTCCTGCCCCCCCTTTTGGTGTGCCCCCCCCACCCCACCCCCAATGGCTGGGGGACACACCTCATGCAGGCCTCCCTGGGCCTCCTCCAAACGGCTGCGTGAGGTACACCCCACCTCCATTTGGGGTGAGGGGGGAGAGGGCCACCCCAAAAGGTGGGGCAGGATCCCCAATAGATGGGGCAGTAGGGTTTGGGCACCCTGGGGGCAGATAGCCACACTAATGTGGCCATCTGCACCAAGCAAAGTTGGGTAAACAAAAAAAAATATACAAAACCACAGGCTGCTTTTTAGGGGGGGCTGAGGGCCACCCTAAATTGGCAGCGCATGATGTACCGCAACGGGGGGTGGCCCTCAACCCCCCTCCACCCCAAATGGAGGGCCCCACCTCATGCAACCCTCCCTGGGGGCAGATATCTGCTCCTAGGAAGGGGCATCTGACCCCAGGGAGGGATGCATGAGGTGAGGCCCCCCCTATCTGCCTCCAGGGTCGGTTGCATGAGGTGGGGCCCTCCATTTGGGGTGGGGGGGTTGAGGCCACCCCCCGTTGCGGTACATCATGCGCTGCCAATTTAGGGTGGCCCTCAGCCCCCCCTAAAAAGCAGCCTGTGATTTTGTATATTTTTTTTTGTTTACCCAACTTTGCTTGGTGCAGATGGGCCCATCTGCCCCCAGGGTGCCCAAACCCTACTGCCCCATCTATTGGGGGTCCTGCCCCACCTTTTGGGGTGCCCCCCCACCCCACCCCCAATGGCTGGGGGACACACCTCATGCAGGCCTCCCTGGGCCTCCTCCAAACGGCTGCGTGAGGTACACCCCACCTCCATTTGGGATGAGGGGGGAGAGGGCCACCCCAAAAGGTGGGGCAGGACCCCCAATAGATGGGGCAGTAGGGTTTGGGCACCCTGGGGGCAGATAGCCACACTAATGTGGCCATCTGCACCAAGCAAAGTTGGGTAAACAAAAAACAAAATGCAAATTCACAGGCTGCTTTTTAGGGGGGGCTGAGGGCCACCCAAAATTGGCAGCGCATGATGTACCACAACGGGGGGTGGCCTCAACCCCCCCCACCCCAAATGGAAGGCCCCACCTCATGCAACCCTCCCTGGGGGCAGATAGGGGGGGCCCACCTCATGCATCCCTCCCTGGGGTCAGATGCCCCTTCCTAGAAACAGATATCTGCCCCCAGGGAGGGTTACAAGGGGTGCCCCCTTTCTACTTCGGTTGGGGGGACTCCCCCCCATGGGGGGACACCCCCCCCCTTTCATTCAGTAAAAAATCCATGGTGGCTAGTGGCCCCCACCCCTTCCCCCAACCCCGTTTCCCATCATTTCATTTTTATTTTTTATTTTACATTCCCTTGGGGCAGATGGTCAGCCATCTGCCCCAGGGTTCACATGCACATGCCCCCATGCTTTGGGGTCGGGAGGGGGGAGAGGGCTGCTTACTTGAAGCAGCCCCCTCCCCCCCCCACCTCACAAAGAGATCCATGGTGGTCTAGTGGGTTGCTGGTCACGGATCGAGCGCTCTGCGCCGATCCGTGACCAGCAATGCCTCATATGTGGTGTCCTTGGAAAGGGGAGAAAGTCCCCTTTCCAGGGACACCACTTTTTGCTCAATCCCTGGTGGCCTAGTGGGCCCCAGGACCCCAAACCCCCTCCCACCTCCTCCCATCCCTCGGATTATTATTTTTTCTTTTATATATTTCCCTGGGGGCAGATGGTCAGCCATCTGCCCCCAGGGTTCATTTTCATGTGTCCCCATGCTTTGGGGGCCAGGGGGGGAGAGGGCTGCTTACCTGAAGCAGCCCCCCTACCCCCCAACTCACAAACAGATCCATGGTGGTTCAGTGGGTTGCTGGTCACGGATCAGCGCTCTGCGCTGATCCATGACCAGCAATGCGGCATATGAGTGGTGTCCCTGGAAAGGGGAGAAAGTCCCCTTTCCAGGGACACCACTTTTAGGTCAATCCCTGGTGGCCCAGTGGGCCCCAGGGCTGAAAACCTCCTCCCACCTCCCTCCTTCCCTCGATTTTTTTTTTTTTTTTTTTTTTTCTCCCACCCCTGGGGGCAGTGATCATCTGCCCCCAGGGGTCCCTGGTGCTGTGGCCCCATGCTTTGGGGCCACAAGGGAAGGGGGCCGCTTACCTAGTAAGCAGCCCCCCATCCCCCACGCGTCACAAAAGGATCTTCGTTTGATCCGTGACGTTGCTGCCCGCGGATCGAGGCGCCCTGCGCCCGATCCGCGGGCAGCAAAGCCACACAATGGGTATCGTTGGAAAGGGGAAGATCTCCTCTCCCCTTTCCAACGATACCCGCCTCGATCTCCGGCTTGAAATACAGCCGGAGATCGAGGCGGAACAAGAAGGGCACTCACCTTCTCTCTCCAACGCAGCAGCCGAAAATGGCTGCTGCGGTGGAATTACTTTCCGTTTCACGCCGACGTGCGTCACGCACGTCGGCGTGAAACTGAAGGAAATCCAACCCCCGGGCAGTGAGGGGGGACCTCCCCCTCACATAGCCCGGGGGTTGGATTACAGTTTTGAGCGATCCCTGCTTTGCAGGGATCGCTCAAAACAAGGTGCCGAAAAGGACGAGCTATCTCGTCCTTGGCACTGCGTGTGCACTTCCAAGGACGAGATACCTTGTCCTTGGCACTTAAAGGGTTAAGGCCGTCATATGTATATGCATTGTGACTATTGTAATATTTTTATCGTGAACTATTAGAACTGCATTTTTTATTGGTGCACGAAGCGTCCCAATGTCTGTGCTTCCACCAGGTAATGAACATCTGGGGCCCACAAAAGCACCCAGACCTTACATTGTCATCCCTGTTCCAAGAAAAACTGATGATAAAGCAAACGATTTACAGTTGAATGTAATTAGCAGTAACACGCATACACTTGAAGTAATGAATGGTGAGAAAGGCTGGAGACAGGGTCAGTGCGGAATGAATGATAACATAGCACTGTTCACGGCACGCACCCATACACTGAGTGCACACGAACAAGGGCAAGTGTCAATGGCTACGAAACCGCAGGCCAAACCAACTGAAAGAGAGAAATCACCTGTGGAACAAGCAGCTCCAGAAAGCAGGGAGCAACATGAGAAACCGAACCAAAGTGAAATAGCAAAATCACTCAATAGAACAGAGGAAGCTACGAAAGAACTCACTGAGAAAACACATGCGGTAGTTGAGTATGTGTTTCCACTCATGCTTAGAGCAAAGAAGCTACATGAGGAGCTGAGCAAGACAACCACCACAACTGAGATAGCGAGCACGCCAGCTCCAACACCAGAAACACACTTGTGTATAGGCGCGTTACAAATACCATATCATATCAGAAGTAACTACCGAGCCTACGACACAGCCACGTGTTGGAAGGATGATAAATCACATGCGGTGGGAGGAGGTCTACAAAAGAATGCAGGAGGGAAGGAAAAGAAGCGCAAAACCTCCCCATATTACTGCAGGGCAGGAAATGAAACCTGCCCCTCCAAGGATGATGCCCAAGAGTCTGGCTGAACGAAAGAACAGTACAGGTGCATTCAGAGACATAGTGATAGCCAACCACAGAAAAACGCTAAGGATCAAGATAAGTCCATATGAAACCGATAACGAGTTAAACGATTACTTGGACAGCACTGACCATCTTGGAAACACCATATGGTTCCAGCACATGAAGGAAGTTGGACGAAGGCAATCAGAAGGAGAATGTTTTGTCTGTGCACTCCTGCCGTACAGCATGGGCAAGTTCAAAATCTTTGTGGCTGTAGAAATAGATGTCCCCATAGCGCACTGCATGTCACATATGGCAATGTGTAACACCAGAGGACAATTCATGGGGAGTGACGCCTCGTTGATATGGGCCAACGAAAAGGACTACCCTGATGAAGACGGATATGTCCAGGACATCAAAACAAAAAACAGGGCGTACACCAAGAATCATGTGATTAGATATGAAAACCCTGACATCAAGGGATCAGGAATAAGGTGGGAAATAAACTCAACACTGAGCGTCCAAGGGAAAACGGCAGAAGAAGCCCAAATATGGAAGAACCAAGGACAAATGCAGATATGGGGATCAGTTGCCTCCCCAGACGAATGGGAAGAAGGAGAAGTAATCTGCCGAGCTTGGATGGTCCTTTGAGCCTGCAAAGAAGCAATAGAGAACTCACAGAGACTATGCAGACCATTGTGGCCAAAATTGGTAAAGCTGTTGACATGGGTCGAAGACAGAGGAGGACCCTTGCAGATAGTACCACTGGAAAACCCAAAACTGTGCTTTAGAAGTAATGGCACGAGGAAAATGGGGGAGAATCAAAACTGCGGGCAAATATACGAAGCCCCAGCGATGTCGCAAGGGACTACAGTCCTGATGGACCACTATTGGGCATGTGGATCCAAGGCATACATAAGGCTACCGAAGAACTGGGGAGGCATATGCACACTGGTGAACATACACGTTCCAGCGCTAGTGATTCCAAAAAATGAACTGAATTTGGACAGTTTCCCAAAAGCAGACGCTCACCTGAGGAAAAGGAGGTCTGTGGAACTAATGTCAAGGATGAAGAGAGAGAAGTACTTCTCCGCCAAATCAGAGGACGCATTTTATGTCATTCCCTATGAACACAGGCTGTTCAGCCTAACTTTATCAGTATTTACAACAATACTCTTGCCGTATATCCAAGTTGGTGTAAACACCAAGTGGTTGCAGATAACGAGATGGGAGTTACTGCAGACCATCAACACCACAATAAAAGGATTCAATGCGATCAAAGACGAGCTGAGATCAGTCAGACTGATGACCCTCCAGAACAGATATGTGCTTGACATGATCACCGCAATGGATGGAGGTGTTTGCACAAAAATTGGAGAATCATGTTGCACATTTATACCATCACACGATGAAGAAAATTGAACCCTCACAGAGGCCATAGACATGTTAACCCTGAAAAACCAGATGACCGATGAGACAGATGAAGTGGACAACGACAGCTGGTTTGGGGACCTATTCTCGTATGACGTATGAGGAGCAAATGAACCAACAGAGAGCCGCACTGGGACTCTGCCCCTTGTACATAAGGAGATCAATACCGGTTGAAGCAGCCATAACGCGACAACCCTGGGCAGCACGGTACCCTATCAGACAGCCATACCAGCCACTGATACGGAATGAGGAATACCTGCACACGGTCCACGAGGAGACCCCTAAAGCCTTAATCGAAGGCCAATGAAAATAAACCGAGGGCCCGAGCTGCCCCAAGAACAAACAGACTTGGCTACTGAAAGCACGAATGCCAGTACTAGTAACTGCAAGGATAATGATAATGGACACAGGGGAGAGACACTGTTAAAACATAAGAGAATGGAAGCAACCGCCCTGTTGAATGTGTGTAAATAAGATTGAAATGCAAGATGCTAAGAAATTGATACTGCTTGCAATGCTTAGTAGAAGAGTAGAGCGGCAAGCGCCAACCATATATCTACCTCAATACTGCACAATATACACATGCAACTCCATTTTGTGAAAGCAGAAATGTACCCAGGCGGTCAAAGGCCTGACAGGCTGAGTTTAGAAACCCAGCAAAGACCAGAGAAGGAGCGGAATCGAAACTCAACAAAGAGAGGCTTATGCCAGGGAGATCGAGGTCAACCAGAGAAGGGGAGGTGAGCATGAGCTCACGAGACTCCAACTACAGACAATACCAGGCCGCCCGTGAAGGTCAAGATAAGAGAGGCCCATGCAGGTGGCCAAGCGCTCACAGAATCAAATGCACAAAAGGTTGGAAACTGAAGCAGATTCACGGTGAACCAACACGTGACCAGACAGGCGCGAAGATGTACCACCGCCTGATGTCATCCAGAACCAGAGGGTGACATAACTTTTCCTGATAAGAGACTACAGATCTGAGGCCATACCCAGCCAACTAATTGACACACAGCCCTAAAACACTGATTGATGGAAGGGAGGAAGGGTGAATCTTGGGACACTAGGCACCTGGGTGTCTACTCTAAAGCTGCTAATTAAAATGGAGATTTATGTTTAGTGGTGTAACTTGCCCAATCACAAGGGACCCTGTAATCTAGGGTGCTATAGACACTGTAACCAATAAGACATCGTACTTGTAGTGACGTCAATCACGTGTGGTGTAGAGGGAAGGGGGTAGACGCCCACCCGATAAGAGTTATCCAATCCACTTGCGTTATTTTCATATACAGATATAGCACCTATACTTAAGTTACCTTTCCCAACCAATTGTATTGCATGATGATTTTTCGTAGAATTAGACGTCAATGATGACGGATTTTGGCCATAAAAGAGGATGTTCGACTAATTTTCGAGGAAGTCGTGGTGAGGCAGGTGTTCGTGATGCTGCTGATTTCCATATCTGATGTATGTATCATTAAACAGACTTCCCTTTGCCAATTTACTGAGTCCTGATTATTGATCCTGCCGGAGTATGTGAATCCTGCACTCTGTCCTCGCGTGGTGCAGCTATCTTGTATTACTAGTTTTCGAGGGTGAGAACTGACCAATGGGCCCGTCAGTAATTTCCTCTCCTCGTCAACAGAAGTCATATCCAAGGCACAATTGGGCTGTACCAATGGGCCATTGCATCCCCAACGACATACGTACCTGGGCGCCAGCTTATACTCAAGTGGCGTATCAGGAATGAGGATAGTTGTAAGGTTTCAAGTACAAATGTGTGTGCAGGTGAAGGGATTGCTGATAAAAGGGCAGACACTGGCATTAGTGAACTGCATAACAGCAGGTGAGAGCAAACATTGAGTGCCTGGGGTGATCATGAAGAATGTCCTTCTCTCAAACATATTATTGTCACTGCCTATTGAATCCCATTTCTGTTGTGTATAAGATGTTTTAATTGGGTGACATCTTTTTCAGGGGAACTTTACACCCACCCCAAATCAGGCGTGCTCAACTTTGCTTTATTTGATCCAGTCTTTTTATTAATCTCAGACCCCCAATTTAATAGCATTGATTCCTTACAGCTTCCCTCCCCTTTTGGGATAAGAAACACAAAGGGTTGCATTGAAGATCTATTTATTAACAAAACAGAAATAATTGAATAGGATTTAAGATAAAACAAATTGTTTCTTCATAAAAGCCAATCATAAGAAATAATGAACCCACTAGTCACTTCAGTTTTCAATGCCACAGTTATGGAAATAGAGACTTTTGTAACACACACACCACTCTACGTATCGATGCATTTAATTCACCTTGGCCATGCAGGCACCATGGATTGAATGCATGAGAGTCCAGGAGGAATCTTTCATTTGCGAAAAACAATAAAATAATTTAAAATATCCCTGCCTATCCAATTCTCACTACTTCCCTTTTATTTAAAATACCCCCCCATCCCTTTACTCAATAGACAGGTAATAATTTCAAGGGCATTTTAAACTCAATTGCAACACACTACTGGACCTTCAGATTTGTAAATGGCTTGTAAAAATGAAAATGTTTGGTTAACATGTATAGAGGCCAGAGGCCTTCATTGCTGTTTGTATGTAATTATCGTGCAAAAGCGTACCTTTCTCACTTTCAATGGAAACCTTTAAACAGTGAGAGAATAGGTAGCAAATACCCTCTCCCTTTTTACTGGAACACTTAGCTTTAACAATAGTATTCTGCTCAATGGAATATCTAGGAAGTGACTTTATTTTTCTAGGTATGCACACTGTGAGATGTCCTTGGCTCGTCTGTTCTTGTGTAATGCACAGAGAAGGAGTCAGGGCATCTCACTAGGTGCAGACCATGGGTACTGTTTCAATGATCTATAATTCCAGAAGCACAAATGCTTATGAAATATTTACAAAATATTTACTTTTTTCCCAGTATGTACAGTCAGTCAGTTTCTATACCCAGGATTTAATCTAATTTTCCCTTTATAGTATCACTCCCCTCAGGATGGTTTCCCTGTCAGATCAAACTCACATATTCATTTCTTTTTGGATGGGTTACAGACAGGTAGGCACTCTCTTAATGACTAGTTCTATTCTCTCCCTCTAGGAACAGGTGGGAAACAGACAGAAAGAAGATATCAGCGTCCCCCACAGCGTGTCTGCTATTTCTTCCCCTGAAGAAGGCCTAGGGCACTAACTCCTGCTAGGCCTCACTTTCGGGGTGCTGGTTATAATCACTTTCGGGGTGCTGGTTATAATCCCAAATTGGTCCAAAAGGAGAGTCATCTATTCCTAGTCCTTGAGTGAGTGTGTGTTGAATCTTTACATATAACAGTAATCCCACCTTGTTGAGGTGTGTATACTTTCCCCAATCTAATTGGGCAATTTATATGATTGGACATTGTTCAAAGAGTGACATCACAGTAGACATACCCCTCTGCAATCATTCGGCATATTAATGAAGGAGACAGTCTGATGGGAGTAACTTCTGCACCCACTGTCCCTCCGATTTAATGTGATGTCATCTCAGGGATTTCTTGCATTAAATATTGGTATATCCTTAATTTGTAATTTCCACACATTTGATGATGTTACTAATTTGCTGACAAGATTCCTCTCTCTGGCACAATAGGGCCAATGGTTCATTACTTACAGATTGTGCCTTATAATTTATTGATACTTTTTTACACAAATTATTTTTCCATCTCAAAGTGACAGGGTCCTCCCTGTGGATGCTATGACATATGATACACTACCATGCACCATTTCTTTGAGACATAATGTAAATATGACTAATTTGCAAACTAATACCACATAATAGAGCATTTCTAGCTGAACATTGCAAAAGAAAAATGTACATTCTATGAATTTCTCTTCATGATTTATGGGCAAAATATTGAATCCTAAAGTAAAAAAATGCATTTGTACAATACAATATATTAAAAAGCATCTGCAGTTGGGTGTGTCACCAACTGAGCATCGGGAGTCTCCAGATCTTTAGCTGTTAGTTAAGGGCTAATCTTTACGATTCAGACACCTGGTGGAGATAAGGCATTTGAAATCTGGTTCTTCAGGGCTTTATGACTTTTACTGCTGCCCCCCTTAATTTTAAGATTAACCCTTGTTTTTATGAGTATTTTCTTTTTCTGCCTTCATGAGGGTCAGAAGGATTGAAAGATTATATTAGGTACTGCAGGTCTGCTGAACCCCATTACATCAATATCTTCAACATATCATACACAGATGCAACCCATAAACGCCTGTTTAGGATTTATAGTCAGGTCCAGTGGTTGTCTTTGTGGCTGAGTCTACACCAGTTCATCTCATTGTGTGGGAAGTGGCACAAGTAGAATACAAATGTCAAGAGTTCAGTTCTGGCTTCCATTAATGTGGTCCCTTTCACCATTTCAGCTTTTAAAATGTAAATTGTCCTGTTCCCCTTGATTTTATATTATCCCCAAAAACACAGCATAAAATTTGTTTTTTTCTTTCTTGGCTCTGCTGTTCTGTCTCTGAAGGTTAAGCAGTTTCCTAATTGAACAAAGGTTGTAGGTTATTTTATGGTACTTGAAGTGTTGAACTCAAGCCTTGTCAGTTATAGTTTTATTTGGTGGATGCTAAACATTTCACATGTTTTTCTGTGTGTTGTTTTTAAAATGATGCTTTGCTCTGTGTTTTCTCTTATGAGTTAGACTTCCGTACAGTTGGAAACAATGTCAGAAGATGTTGGCTGGTTTCTGGGTGTGACATACAAAGTACAATTTAGGGAGGGAACAAAATATACGTATTCTTGGAAAGTGATTCAAGAACTCTATGAAAACCTGCCTGAACAGACAGCTGGTAAATCAGCAAGCCTAAATGATTATGGGAAATGTTTGAAAATGACCGATAAACATTAAGAAACCAAGATAAGTGTCATATTGGAGCGGTCTCTCTTAGGAATGAGGATCAATGCAAAAGGTGGGCCAGCTGAAACATATATCACTGCCTTATGATGTCTGGCTGCTACATGCAGCTTTGGGGTACAGTTATATGAACGTTTTATGTTGCAGTGTGGGAATAGCAAAGTGAGGGAGGAGCTAGGGCTAAAGGATGAAGCCATCCTTTAAGAGATATTCGTAGTGGACAAGAAGTTGAAACATATGTAGGAGAATTTGTAGGAGAATTGTAGAAGCTTTCATCAAACCAAAGCTCATGAGCTCCCAATTCCCAAACTTCAAAGTATGGTGCCTCGAAACCAAGGATCAAAGAAAATCTGGCAGCCAATTAGAAGTGGCCCCACAAGTGGTTAGTATGAAAAGGGAGAGAGAAAGTAGTTATTTAGCTGCAATTTCCCCTATCACTCTTACAAGGGCAGGGACAATAGTTTACTAGAAGTGCCACCGCCAAGGTAATTCTGTGAAACACTGTATAGTTAACATCCACCTAATGGAAGAGAATCTGTTTTGGCAGCGAGTGAAGAGGAAGATGATGATGAGAGCAGTCCCAGGGTATTGGTTCTAGTAAATGATAAGGCACAAAATATACACTGCTGCCAAAAAGGCAGTTTGGCCACCAGTTTAAATGGGCATTCGACCTAGAGTGAACATAATGCAGCCAGATATGCTGGAAGAATCGTGGGTTGGCTCCATGCTTCCCTAGAATTCAAGGTAAGCGAAGCAATCCAGAAGGGCTCCATATTTTTTGAGAGTCGGATTCACCAAAAAGAGTAGGGATAAAATTGTACCCTAATTCAAAAGATGTTGCATGTGGGGACAAAGAAAAGCTGATGTTGAGATATTCCGCAAAGAATGTGTCGCGTACGGGGAGGTCCATCAATGCATCTGTATCTCTAAAGCATATCTATCTGCTCTTGCCTCCGAAGTGACTATATTCCCGCCAGGCTGGAGTAGCAGCCCCATGGAACCTAAGACAGCTCCCTTTGATATATCATTGAAAGAGCTGCATACATTAGATTGCCTTTCGCTATTGTTATTAAACACCCGCTCGCTCTCTGCGCATGCAGATGAAATAAGGTCTCTGCTTGAAGATTGCTGTCTGGCATTATTATGTCTTACGGAGACATGGTTGCAGGAGAGCTTGGGCCCTCCCTTGTACAAGCTGTCCTCTCAGGCTTTTGCATTCTACATGCAGATCACCAGCCACCTCATCATGGGGATGGAATTGAAGTCATTTATAGGGCTGAAATTACTATAACCCAACTGGACTGCCCCTATGACATCCCCATGGAGGCTCTCCTTTTCAGATGTGTAATTTCATCGATGAGCACCTGCCACTTTCTACTTATATACTGCCCCCCTGGCACCTACATTATCTTTCTTGAACGATTCCCTGAATTATTGGACAATCTTCCAGTGCAATATTCTCAATTGCTGGTATTGGGTGATTTCAACTTGAAATTTTATTTACCAGAACCCCAGTTCTTGAATTGTTTGCTGATAGCTTGTCAGATCTCGAACTCTATCAGCATGTTAAAAACCCCACACACAAACTAGGAAACATGCTGGATCTGATTTTTGCTAAAGAATCCTTCCTGACTATTCAGTCAGTTGAACCTGTACTGTGGTCAGACCACTTCCTAGTCTCACTGTGGGCAAACCAACTAAGATCTCAGTGGGTAAAATCTGTCTGCGCTCTTGGCGTACTGCAGACACCCAAAGTATGGTTAACTCGATCCGTGCCAAATGTTGTACTGCCACAGTGGCTTCACTCTCTCTTCTTTCGCAGTCATTTTTACAGGCTGCAAATATGGCTGCCCCCTTCCGCCTGGTCCAGCCTCGTAGACTGCCATCGGAACTGTGTTTCACAGACCTCTTGAGGGATGCCCGTCTTAAAATGCGACAGGCAGAACATAAAAGGCGGAAGAACATATGACCCTGCCCATAAAATACAATACAGGGCCTGCTCAATAGCCTATTCTGCTACCATCAAAGCAACTGAAGTTCTATACTATATTACTAAAATTGAGTCCTCTACATGTCAGCCTATGGCCCTTTTTTTCTGCAGTTAATGATCTCTCCTCGTCAAAGAAATTGGCTCCTAATGTTACTCCCACCGAAGAGCTATGTGATGCCTTGTCACAATATTGTATCACGAAGATCGATACAATCCGACAAAACATCTCTGACAGCTACTACAGCTCCTCTTGTCGCATATAACTCCTCTCATCCTGTAACTACTCACTCTGCAATGAATAGCTGGTCAACTTTTCCCAGATTCTCTGAAGAGACAGTTTTAGCGGCCATTCAAAACATTAAATTCTGCTCCCCCTCTGATGCCACCCCTTATGGATTATGAAATACATCACCCCTGATCCCCTCTCTGAGATCAAAAGGGCCATTAACGATTCCTGTCAGTCTGGAATGTGGGGAATGTAGGGTAATCCCCCTTTTGAAAAACCCATTGCTAGACCCCACAGTTCTATCTAATTTCCAGCCAATCTCACTTCTCCCTCTCTTATCTAAACTCCTAGAGTCACTGGTGTCTCCTCTGCTCTTTACTTTTCTTGAATCCTCCAATCTTCTGGATCCTGCTCAGTCTGGTTTTCCACCAGGCAGAGGCACTGAGAGCGTATTGGTTCGCCGTCCAGGATGACATAGCCAGACTGGTGGACGAAGGTGTAGTGGGTGCCCTGATTCTGTTAGATCTCTCAGCAGCGTTCGACACGGTCAACCACTCCATTCTGCTATCCAGCTTTGCCCAGTTAGGCATATCTGGGAAAGTACTGGCCTGGTTCATGTCATTCTTGGCGGATCGTACCCAGACCCGCTCTAGGACACCCTTTCTTTCTGTTCCTTGTCACCTCAGTTGTGGCTCCTCCTTGTCTCCAATCATATTTAACATCTATATTTGGGCCCTTGTATGCTTGATCCGCTCCTTCGGCGTCAGATGCTACTCGTGCCTGCAGGAGTGTCTGGCGGCTGTGGGAGAGTGGATGAACTGCAGTTGGCTCAAAGTGAATGGAGACAAAACTGAGGTGATGGTGGTGGGCTGTCCTCCTAATCCCACACTCTGTGTGTCCTCCTTCTGGCCTGTATATTTGGGTCCTCTCCCGGTGCCGGTCGGCAAAGTGAAACATGTGGGCGTTATCCTCTCAGCATCACTATCTATGGACAAACAAGTTACGGCGGTTTGTCAAGCTGGCCACTTCCAGTTAAACATTTTAAAGAAGGTCCTTCCCATGATTCCTGTCTCACTGCATCTGCCAGTGGTGGCAGCCATGGTGATATTGCAACTCCGTGTATTTGGCTCAACCTAAGGGCCTGATTCGATGGCTGCAATGGCTGCAACGATTGCAAAATCTAGCGTCTTGTGTAGCAACTGGTACGCCTTTTGGCGCACACATATCTCTAGTGCTTCGTGCCCTCAATTGGCTCCCGGTGACCCAACGGGTCAATTTCAAGGCACTGTGTATCGTTCATCGTGCCCTCCAGGATCAGGCTGCTGAATACATCCAAGCTAAGTTTACCCGCTACTATACTAGTTGTTACCTACGTTCCATCTCGGCCGATCGGTTAGTGGTTCCGATGTATAAGCGGGCACGGGTGGGTGGCTGGGCGTTTTCCGTAGCTGCTGCGGCTCTATGGAATGACCTCCTGCTTCCTAATAAGAACGTTTCTAATTACTTAGCCTTTAGAAAGGCTGATAAACATAATTATTTTAGGATTAGCTGCATTCTGTCCGGGTGCAGCCTCTTTCCCGCAGCGGTAAGATATCTTTGGGTGACCATGCGGTCTAGAAGTACTGCTAACATAACATAGCATAACAATGTTTGTGTTTTCATGGCTTCTTTCAAAGGTAAGTCTACAAGAAGGTACCACGTTAGTTGCCCATAATGTTTTTAGTATACCCTTCAAGATGAGAGCAGAGATTGAAATGAAACTCAAGAAGATTGGGGCATAACATGAAGGGTGGTAGCAGTGGAGTGTCTTTCATCAATAGGGATGGTCCACAAACCCTTTTGAAAATTAAGTTGCAGTATTAATTTAAGGACACTCAATAAATCACATTATACCTGATCTTCCCATGCCAAATATTGGGGAATTGCTAGCAACTTAAGGAAAAGCCAAGTAAATTACAGCTCTAGATTTAACTTTGGCCTATCACCAGATTTGGATCCATCTTCACACATAAAGCCTTACAGGCTATATCACATTGGAGGGTCTATATTAATATGTCCACCCGCAATATGGCCTGGCTTGGGCTACATCAATTTTTCAACTTGTCATGTCACAACTGTTTCAGCGAGAGAAAGCATCCTATTAGATCAATACAATGTACATGTTTGGGGACTGGACCATGTAACACATAACAGGAAATTGCAGAATGTACTAACTTAGCACTGTTTATGCCTTTGTTTGTGGATATGCGATAGTCATGGATTCCGGAAGCCACCACCCACTGTTTGTTGCTGGGCCCAGAGGAAGTACAAAGTGGATTTCATGGACGGCACCAATTTTCCACAGGTCTAAGGAAGAGGTTTGTCATGAACGGCGCATCCTTATTTCTCTTACCCCTTTTTTGATTCCTCACGTGTTGACTCTATGCCAGTACGCTATTGCCTCTGAAGACTATAGTTTCCTTTTCTAGCAACCCAAGTAAATGAGAGCACTTAAGAGTGTTACTGACACTGGTGAGCATCGCTGCAACATTCCAGAGGCTACTGGGGCAGAGCCAGAAAGGTCGCTGTCAGTTATCAATGGAGTGCATAAAGGTGGGTCAGTTCACTTGTTGGCATCCTAACCTTATGCATGACCTTCAAGATGGCGACCAAGAATAAAGTCAGCTCAGCCCACATCGGTGCACAACACTGCAGATGTGCTTTATAAACAGACTAATTCAATTTGCTAGAATCACTGCTCCAATCCCATCACAGATACGATAAGCATACCCAGGTGACCAAGCTCTCAACTCATATTGACCCAAAGGAAGGGGCTTGGTCCCTCTAAGAGGAGCAGGCATAAGCATACAGAAGTGCAGAAGTTGGTGTCAGCAGATGGTCAGTCAGTGGTGGACATTGCAGGATGTGGAGCATGAACACCAGAGTTTAGAGGTGGGAAGGAAGAGGAGGGATGAGGTTTAGGCACAAAGGAGTAGGAAGGGACCAAAGGATGCAGGGAGGATAAAGGGTGTCAAGAGGAGGTGGCGTAATGAGGAAGGAAAGAGGAGGGTGGAGGTGGATAGAGACATTGCAGAAGAGTTTGGAGGAGTGGATACAAGAGGTGGCGAGAACATCAAAGCAGAGGCAAGAGGAGGAGAAAGGAAAGGTATTAAGTATAACTTCAGGAAGGAGGTGGTTAGAAAGACCTTTCAGGGGGAGGCTGGAGGAGATTCTCAGTAGGAGAGAAAAGAGTGAACTTCAGGGGAGAGGGACAGACACCAGAGGAGGAAGTTTGGAGGAAATATATGTAGGAGGGTGAAGGTGATACCAGAGAAATAAAGAAGGGGTTTGAGAATATTCCCAGGAGGAAGAGAGAGGGGATATGAAAGAGGGGAAGGAAACATGAATAGGAGGCTGGAAGGTAAGAAAGGGAAGACATTGAAGGAGACCTTAAAGAGAGAGAGGGAAAGAAGACTGTCTAGAAACATTCAAGAGAAAAAGAGAGAGATAATATTAAGGAGGAGGGAAGGGGGAATGTGGAGGAGGCTGGAAGGAGATAAAAGGAGGAGGCTGGTAGAGACACCAAAGGGTGAAAGAGAGGGAACTTCCCAGGAAGAGCTGAGAGGTGGCAGGTAGATGATGTTAGAGAAATCATTAAAATGGAAGGTTGCAAAAATAGTAAAGGAAAGACTATAAAGTCAATCAAATTTAGATTTGAATTGCCTTATACGATCTCCTTCTAACTGTTCTATCAGCCTACTCTCTTAGTACTTCCTCTCTCCTCCACCCCTGTTGCAAGGGTGAGCTTTGGAGGTGTGAAAGTACAAGCATATGACAAGAAATCGAGAGGTTCAGGTGGGTAGACAGTATAGAAAGGAGAGGGCAAGAGTTGTGGGAGAGGTCCCTTTAGACTTAAGATTGTTGCTATTCAAAAAGAAGGAAAGTGAGGACAGGGCTTTCGAAAGTACAGCCAGGATCCTTAGACAGGAAAGTAGCGGAAGTGAAGTCTTCAGGTAAATTCTGGTTAAATGTCTCTTGGTGGAAGCTCTGTAATTATATCAACTGTATCAATGAACATAACATCAAAAGTCCTTTCCTGTTGAATAGTATGCTCTACAAATAAAAAAACACTTCCAGACCGTAAATCTGAAACAATATATTTATATCAATTGTATTCGAAATACATCAAAATTGGTCTTATATCAAAGGGATGAAAAAATAACTATTAACACAAGAATGCGTACTACCCTCAGAAGTAAATTGCCATAACAAACATGGACCAAATTTAATATAACTACAAACATTTAAACTAACACAAGTAACCGATCACCAAGTAACTTAAGTGAAAAGAATATATATGTATGTATCACCACAGATCACATGTATATTAAAAACACTGTGGGTATTGAACCTGTGTCACAATGGCGCTAGGTTGGTTGGTATAGTTTCTCTTTGATAACAGGGTTCTATGATGTATAAAAAGATTCAAAAGCTCGATGTTTGTAATGTAGTAGGCAACCGTGATGAGTAAAAATGCTTAATGGTGTAGTGGTGATTTTTAATTGTACAGTTTAGCAGACACAGGTTTCGACCCAACAAGGGTCTTTTCCATGGTGTAGCTGCAGGTGCATGTAAGGTAGGCTTTAAAGAATAAGGCTCTTAATTGGAGCATCTGAATGGGATAGCCTTTAAGACCCAGGGGCTTCTGCAAACAGTTGAGCGGTCTCGGCAAAGTGATTGTGCCCAAACACTGTGTGTAAAAAACCATCAGAATGCCTACAAAACAGAATTGTGCAACTATGAGTTAATTGCTGTTCTTATGCCCAACATGTTTCTGTTCCCTGTATGTTGTGGAACATTCTTCAGGGGAACATTTATGAATTGTTTTATAATTCTGTGACACTGAATGTCCCAAAATGTCAATGGTGAACTTCACAATCTTCTGCAATGCAAACCGACCAGTTCTATTTGTATTTATATTTTTATTTACAGTCTGGAAGTGTGGGAGAAACATCTTCCACATGCAGTTTAATTAATTTTCTTTTAAGCAACACAATCATGTTTTCTAATGATCTGGCCCATTTCAGGTTTTATTAGCGGACAAAAATGCAGGTGTGCACATGCATGCTCTCTTCCTAAGGAAGATTTCAAAATTAAGACCCACAAAAATACGTGGGCAAGTCCTCACATGCCATCTGGAGTTCTCACTGGGTTTAAAATGCATTGACCTTTCCAACTATAGTTGATGGAAAAACTCCCACATGACTCCAGTACTTGACTCCTGTTTTAACGTTTCAGCAGCCGCTTATGTGGCTCAATGAACTTCAAAAGCAAATGCTAAAACAAATGGGATAAATATTACGACCCCAGCGTGCTATGCATATGATAAAAACGTGTAGTATATTACTGGTGTAGTCCAATTTTGGAATACATTTTGATCTAAGTGTAATGGGTGGTGCTTCAAAAGCTTCTGGATGCAGAGCAAAAGCACTTCCAGTAGCTCATCCGCATGTCACTTGTTTCATTTCCCCACATGGTAGACCTGCATAGGATAATGAAGATGGAACACTCCACCAAATACCATAATATGGCGATTCCTTTTTTCCACAAATACATTGTGAAATCCCATGCGTACAGCATCCGTAACTATCTTTGAATGGAGCATCACTCAATAAATACACAATAAATATGTATATGTTTTATTGATGAAACCAATATTGACACAGACTAGAAAAGCCATGGGATCTGGTCGTAGTCAGGAAAATAGATTACAATCTCTTCATTAAGACCAATGATGCAACCTTTGTTTAAGCAGATCAGTTTTTGTTCCCAATAAAAAAAGTATTTCATCCTTGTTGGGCCTCTTCAGTTGTAGCAAAACTGTCCACTTAAGGTTATTTTCTGAATGCTGTGAATCCTAGAAATGTTGCACTAAGGGTGCATTAATCTTTCCAGTGCATATGAAACTCCTGTGCTTACTGATGCTTATTTTGATTTTACGTGTGGTCATACCGATGTAGATTTTACCACACAGCCACTTAATACAATATATCACCACCTGCAAATTACATTTGGTGAATGAACACTGCTGGCATGTGCCTACTAAGCTGATGTCTACATGAGTAGTGTGATTAGTGAATGTACACATACTGCAGCATCCACACAGAGTGTGCCCTGTCACTTTAGGAATACCCCACATTTCTGGCAGAGTCCGTTCTCCATTGTTCTCAAAATTGCTTACATCTGTTCTAGCCACAGCATTCCTTTAACCTTTTTTTGTTGTTGTATAAAGCAAACGGTCGGGGGTGGTAAGGCTAAAGATCTTTTTTGCAAACAAATGCCAATGCTTGAAAATACTTTTTTTATTCTGAAAGATAAATTAGAGAATGCTGATCCACAAATCAACCTATCTTGCATGTTTTATGTCTTAGTTTCAAAAAACATCTCCGTAGGGATGTTAAGGACATGAATCCTAGCACTGCGAATCACCTTTTTGGGCTAGGATTTGGCTCTTAATTCTTTGCTCAGGATACTAGCCGATTCCTAAAAATTAACATATTGGCTAAATGGTAAATTTTCCCTCAGACTTTTCAGATGGAAACTGTGGAAATTAAGAAGCACATTGGAATCTGTGTGAGTTCTATATGGTTTTACTTTTAACGATTTGTATTCACAAAACCCCAAGATATCTAAGAATGCAATCTCTGCTATTGTGTAGCTGTAAATGAAGTGTAATTTGAGGCCCAGATTATTAATCCAACTGAAATATTCTACAATTTTTTCTTTAGGTCCCTCCCAAATTACAAACACATCATCTATAAATATTTTCCACATTTTGATATGGAAGATGATATAGGTGGTCGATGACATACATGTGTGTTTCCCCAAAACGGTTCACATATAATTTAGCCAGGTTAGAGGCCATTATAGAGCCCATCATGGTTTCCTCAATTTGTTGATACAGAGTTTGTCAGAATCTGAATAAGGTTTTTGTAACGCATGCCTCAGTACACCAGACTATAAAATCTCTCAAATCTTGTGTGAGATGATTACATTGAGAATCCAGATGTTCTATCACAATCTCCAGAGCTCTGGTGTGTGGGACATTTGTGTACAGTGCCTCAATATCCATACAAATGAAGAATTATTTTCCGGGATCAAAATTCGTCCCTTCGATGATATTGGTGAAATATGCAATGTCTCTAATGTATGACCACATCTCTGGTATTCTTTCTTTAAAAAAGAAATCATCTTATTTTGATAGTGGCTCCAAAATAGAGTAATTGCACATTGGATGTCCTGAAGGGAGACATTCCTTTATGAATTTTAGGAACCGTATTAAAATATGGATGTACTGATCTTACTGGGTGACAAAAAAATCGCCTCTTGATGAGAAATGATTCCCTTATCTTGTGCTAATAGGACTTTGTCTTGGATTGATTTTTTTAGAGCCATTGTGGGGTCATTAGCAAGAATGGTGTAAACATTTCAGTTGGTTACATGTCGTAGACATTCTAAAATTTAGTCATCAGTATTTAAAATCACAATAGCTCTGGTCTTGTCGGCAGGCTTCATGGTGATTAAATTGTTGAGTTGAAGTGATTTTGAGACCAATCTTTCTCGGAAGCAGGACGACACGGAGCAACACAGGTTTGATCCCCGGATCAGCGCTTAGAAACCTCTGGGTATTAAGCGTATTATAAATAACCAATCATATCATATATCATATCATATCATGTTGTAAAAAAATCCTAGTGCTATTCTCTAATTTCTCCACATCATTTAGCACTCACTTTTCAAACACCCTAAGCTCGGCTGACATACTGGACCATGGAGGAGTAAAAGTGGATGGGGTTCTGAAGCCTGTGATGCTATCTGACTCTGGGTGTGGGTTGTCTGCAAAGAAGTCTGAACTGGCGAATAAACTGTTGTACACTAAGGCAAAAATTTATTCCAAAGTGGGACTACACTAAGTAATAAACTCCAGTGCATTATGATACCAGTTTTTACCATATGCATAGCGAGCTGAGGTTGTACTATTCATCCCATTTTTTGTAGAGTGTGCTTTTGAAGTCCATTGAGACACATAAGCCAGTGAGGTCATCGATGATGTCAATTGTGACATCATCTTTGATGTTCTGGGTGTCAGTTTTAGCAGCTCATGGTGGTGGCACAAGTTCTGGTTGTATAGCTTACCACAACTGACAAATGTCTCTTTAACAATGTGTTTTCCCTGAATTTGATAGGTTTTTAATTAGTGTAACTTAACCATAACGTCCCTTTAACAATGTTTTTTCTGTGAAGAGCATAGGTTTTTATGAGTGAAAATGTTTCATGATGTTATATGTCATAATGTGACCAATGGCCAGTATTCATGGCTTTCAGCCATGGCCAGTCTCCAAAATCAATGGGGCATGGGCCTCGGCCATGGCACATTTCCCTACAGGCAAATCAGAGTAGATATGTGTCCTTGCTGAGGGACAGGCCCACTACCCAGGCAGCAAAGTTATATCATTATTTGTTGTACTAACATGTTGACACTTTTGAAAAAATATAACACAGGACACATTTGCAAAATCATGCTTTCAGGTCCTTACTGATGCTCCTTGTTCAAGTTTGCTGCAATCCGGTCGAGAACTTCAGGCTTTAGCCACAAGCAGAATTTGTTTTCCCATTCAAACCTAGGGCATCTGCCATGCCGCATGCCCCAACAAGCAAATCAGAGTGCACATTTGTCCTTGCTCAGGGCCAGGCCCATTGCCCAGGCACCAAAGATACATCACAATTTTTTGTACTTATATTTTGACACTTTGGAAAAAATAAAACACGGGAGAGAATTGCAAAACCATGCTTTGAGGTCTTTGCTGATGCTCCTCGCGCATGTGTGCTGTAATCCCATTCAGCAATTCTGACTGTAGCCATGATCAGATTTTCCCATTCAAATCTATCCCGATTTAAAAAAACGTTACAACACAGCCATTCCCTGGTGGCCATGCCCACTCGAACCCAACACTTTTCCAAAAATAAAAGATGGACACTTTTGCGAAACCATGCTGTTGGGTCCTTGCCTATAATTTTGCCCCCCCTTGATAAAACTACATCGAACTTTGCATAATCATTCGGAGGTGGCCATATACTTTTCTTGCCACGTTTGGTGAGGGTTCGTTGAACGGCACCAAAGTTATAAGCCACCCAAAAAGTGCTCTTCCTATGGGTTGAGCATCTGAACCATAAATAGACGCCCGCTACCGCAGGCCATGTAATTCTTTTCAATTAAGTCACTTGGTGATGGGTTTCTTGTGTTAGTTTAAATGTTTGAAGCTATTTTAAATTTGATCCATGTTTGTTATGGTGATTTACTTTTCAGAGTAATACACATTCTTGTGTTAATCAATATTTGTTCATCTCTTTGATATAAATCATTTTAATGTATTTTGAATAAAATTGATATACACATTTTTTTTCTTCAGATTTATAGTCTGGAAGTTGCTTATTATGTGTAGAGCATAATATTCAACAGCAAAGGACTTTTGATGCAATGCATGTTGTTTGTTTGCGCAGACTGTCCTTACCTGTATAACCGGGTCCCTTCAAAGTTTTTGGGAACTCTATCAATGCCTCAGTTTCTACCTTGTATCGTGCCAAAACAAGGGATGTAAAAATTCTGAAGACGTAAATGCAGATTTTTGTGGGCTGCATTTTTCCCCATATATATGTGGGGCGGGGGTGTGGGTAAGGGTAATAATATATGTGGGAGCATATGGGGAAGTGCAGGGGGTCTCCCCAGACATATATTTTCACCAAATTGCATTTTCTTTCAAGAATCAACATTTTCGTCCTCAGAATTGTTTTCTCAACATTACCACAGAGATCTGTGCATGCCTACTTTGGTGCACATGGGCCCAAACACAGAGGAGCAGGCGTGTCCCTGGAACAGAGGATGAGAAGCAGATAACCAGAGTTCATCAACCGATGAAAGACGTACGGGGGACACTAAAAACCCCCAAGACTACAAGATACTGTGGGTTTGTTATGCACTCCAGGGCCAAGACCTGGATTAGGATTTACAAACTAATATTTGAACTGATACCCCTTCAATAGTCAATGTGTTATGTTTTATGAAAGAACCTGTAAAGTACAGAATGATACGATCAGTGTTTCTTATATACATGTGCCTAGAAGGCTTGCTGTCAATTGGTACAATTGGTAAATTAGGTAACCTCTATGCAAAGTGGACTGTTGGATACTCTCTAATATCTGTAAGTGTGACACTTAGCACATGGTTAAAAAAGAGATTGCATGAATTTAGCTATGAACAAAATATCCATCCAACGCTCATAGTGGTCATAAATGTCAGGTACGAGCCACTCACACCAATTTACCTAAGTATATCACAATTTATCCTAGCGTGAAGATATTTTGAACTTACCTATTGATGAAATTCAATGTATCTGTGGCATTAGAAACAATGGGGGCTAGGCTTGGTGTGTGCAGAGAAAGGTGTTACTGCCGTCTATGTGGTAGTAACGTAATTGAGTCATTAGAACATTTAATCGTTGCTTGTGAAAGTTCAGAAAGAATAAGGTACCAGTTTTTAAAATCTTAGAATAATATGTTTGATTTTAATGATATTGAGAATGTATAGTGTAAATTCATGTTGGGAGATGAAATTAATCTAATTTATTTTATTGTCATTTTATTTGAAGATTGTAGACATTGTAATAGGACCCGTAGGGCAAGATGTTATGTAATGGCAGTGCCTCATCCTCTCCCACCACTGCGGCAGCCGCAAATGGCTAATCCTTCATTCTAATAGCCAATCGGTGAGCCGGCAGGCGAGAGAGGCACCCCACTAACAAAAGCCCTTTCTAAGGCCCATGTCTCGCCCTGTTTGGAGCTGGAGGGAGCACATCTCCCTGCAAATACTCGGCATCACTCACAAACGACTCATACAGATTTGGTCCCCTGCACACTATAACTACAAACAAAATCTTGACTTCAATTACACTGGCAAGCAATTATGGATCGCATTGGTTCACCCACCTTCCTTGGACACTATTACTGCTCCTTTCCTACTGTAAGCGACTTCAATTCAACACTACAGCTAAGTCAATGCCTAATCTGGGATGCTGATGAAAGCCCTTATTGATGTATTTTTATGTCCAGTTCGTTTACTCTGGATGACAACCCTTATATAACACCCCTCTCTCAGAATCCCCCTGACCCTGCTGAGCCAAGAAGGAGGTTGTTTTGCAAATTTAAAAGGTTTATTTGAAAATTAAACAATATATATATATCACACTTTTATAATAAATTAATATTTGATAGCACAGTTGTGAAGATGATAGTGATCAACAATGGATAATGTTACAGTGGTACACTCTTTTTGATGGCTTAGAAGTGAGATAGAGAGGATAAAGTAACTGAGAATGCTTTTATGGCTTCAAGGACAATGCAATGATGAATGAAAATGCAGTACAGAAAATAAACTTGATATGACTTCAACAAAAGACAATGTAATCCCTTTTCTTTGACAATTCACCCCCCCCCCTTTATGCAAGGTAAAGAGATGGAAGGAAAGCACACAATTCTCAGGAATGCAATCAAATATAATTCAGTTCCCCCCAGCAAGCTTAGAGGAAAACAGGTAGGAGTTTTAAACACAGGCAATATACTTTGATGTGGTTGCAATTAAGTGAAAAATATGCTAAAAATGCTTTTAATTCCCTATAGGGGGTTCAGGGTAGGTGATAGATGTTTTGAATCAGTTCAGGCCAGTCCTATAAATGATTCAGGGATGGTTATTAGGTTGAAAACAGATTTCAGGGATGGAAGCAAAGACAAATATTTTTACCCGTGGCTAAAATGAAGCAAAATGTCAAATCGCAGCAAATTTTCCGAGTGTTGTAGGTTTGTTGGAAAGCTTATAATCTTAGCTTTAAGATGACAGTTAAAACTCGCTCCTAGCACAAACGGTTCCGGAGATACGGACGATTTTGTGAAGGTTGTTTTTCAGAAATGAAATCACAGTTTCAGAATGACAGATGACAGTTTTCAGTTTTAAAGATGACAGAATGACACGATTCTAGGAGGCAGTTCTAATAGGTTAAAATAGTTTGGATTAGATTATTTTAAACTAAGAGATTGGTTTTGGCACAGTGCTAGCTGGGTACTCACACTAGATTTTGGACAGCAATGCGACTTCGTAACGGATCGGGTCAACCGGTCGGACTGGACTCCTGGTGGTTCTCTCGCCACAGACGATCTCTGCCTGGTTCTGCTCACAGCGATCTGGGTCAGCTCTGCTAGCGGCACTGCACAGCGGTCTGGATCTCTGGTTCTGACAAATGTTCTTGGCACTGCACGGCGGTCTGGTCTCTGGTTCCGGGTACAGCTCTGCTTTCTTGGTTTTTCTGGCACAGGGTTTTAGCCAGAATCAGACAGCTCAGCCCGGCTGTCTGAATAGTTTGGTTGCTAGGTTTTGAAGGCCTGCTGATAGGAGTTCAGCTGTTGGGTTCTAGAGTTCTAGGAGTTTCTGGATGTGAAGTCTGAAATCAGGATGTGGAGTTGTCTGTCGAAATGCTCCGCAGAAAGTGAAAAAGAAAGTCCTATCTGGCTTCCAGTGGCTCTTTTTATGTGTTTAGAAAGTGGGTGGGTCGGCTAATTCTGCATGCCCAACCCTCTCAACTTATCATTGGCCAGTTCCTCCTCTCATCCTTGATTGGGGGAAGGAAATGGAGTGTCAGAGTGATGTCAGCCATTTATGATCTATTGAAGAACGCCCCTTTACTTTTGCTTGGAAAATCATTTTTCATAACTACACATACTTCCCAGATATACAGTTGTTTGACATTACATGTACATATTACAGATTACTTATGGTCCATGCTTGTTCAACTCTGATCTTCCTGGGGGCTTGCATTCAAAAATGACAACTTATTTTCGTTTTTAGTTGGTTTACCAATGTTAAATCTGTATCAAAATTACACAAATGTACACCCTCCTTCTACACACATTCCAGTAATTTACTAGGTCTCTAGCATAAACCCAGTGTCTGTAATATCAATAAATAGCGGGGTTTTGCCTCAGAACATGGTGCAAAGTTGAATCAAGTCTTGAATTGTGGGTAGATTTCTTAGATTAAGGTTCTCCAAATTGCACATTTTTGTGAGCTTAATACAATATTTTAGAAGCATTTAACTTAAACATATATTTGATGCAATATGATTCCACAAAAGTGTCTGAGTCCACCCCCAGAAACTTGGAGTACCACATGTCTCTCCTCTCCCAGGCAGGGCTCTGTTTACAGTCCACACTGAAAATCAACATACCCCATTCAATTGCAAGAGTCTATTGTGTTGGCTGAGGTCAGCAGGCCAGGGGGCCACTCTGCATTTGGTTAGCATGAACCTGTGATTTCCTGGGCTGTTGTGTGGGTCTCTGAGGTGAGAAGGTTTCCCAGCCTCTTGGCCTGTTAATGCAATCAGATTGTCTCTGGGAACAGCAGGTGGTTAATTAACCAGCGGGCCTTTGAAGTTTCCAGCTGTCTGAGGAGGCTGATTAGCTTCTGAAGTAGCAGTTCTCCTGTCAGAGTTTAGACCGCTAGCGCAGGTTTCTGGACAAAGTTGGTACTGCACCCATTTTTGGGATCTGTCTTGAATTAATGCATTTCAGTAGAGTGGTCTTGTGCCCATGATTTTAGCAACTTTTTGAGATCAATAAAGACGGATTTCGAACAGAACCATCTCTCTTTGCACTGGTGGGTGGCAGATTAGGTGACCATTTTGGTGTGCGCAAACTGCGTGGTTCTCCTGGATTCTGGCGTGAATGTGGGCGGCGACAGCTTATCCCCACATCTACCCAGTCTATTGATTCAACATGGATCAAAACCCTTGACACTACCTGCCTAAACTGAAACCTCTAATCTCTGCACACACAATCCTATGCATCATGATGTGCCTCACACTGATTGCTTCTGTACTACTCTCTTAATGCCCTGCTTCAAAGCTTCAAAAGAAAAAAGAAAACAAATAATGTATAACTATTTTCTATTCTCTGATGTGCTTCCAACTGTGCATCCACATCTTTGTACTGCTTTGAGTGCTTTCTGGCTAAAATCGAATTTTGGTGTGCTTACAACTGTGCATCCACCATTCATTACTGTGGCATTAAGCCCCGAGCCGGCACCCCTTAGTTATAGGACGAGCATAGCGAAGGCCTTAACAGAGGCCCCAGGGGCATTACTATTGGGCAGTAATGGCAAGCCGGTGAGGGGCTTATTGCCATTAGTATTCCTTTTTTTAGCCCTGGGATACCAGTGGCATTGTTACTTTTTTCAATCAGCTTTTGTTTTGCTGGTTGAAGAAAGCGGCGCTGCAGTACGCGTTCATTCTAGAAAGACTAGAACTGCTTCAATACTACGGATCAACAGGGTGCCATTTTGGGTCCAGTAAATCCATAGTAATTAATGGAGAGGTGAGTGAGGAAGCTTCACTGAACCTGGCGCGCAAATGCATACACAGGATTACACTATGGTATGTCTCAGAATCGAGCCAATCCCCATTATGTGTATCATGTGGCATCGATGCGCCGTGTACTAATCTTTTTGAGTGCTTTCTGGCTAAATCGAATGTAGGTGTGCTTCCAACTGTGCATCCACCTTTCTGTACTGCTTTGAGTGCCTTCTAGCTAACATCAAAATTAGGGTTTCTTATCAATTTGTTACTATCTGTAAATCTGGGCATTTCCAGCATGCTCACTGATTTCTGTCTGCATGGCCACCTGGTGTGATTCTATTGTTGCATAGTGCTTCTGACCCTCTCCCCTGCTAAACTTTGACTCCCTCCCTCTTGTCTCTGCCCCCATGGTGCTCTCTGTCTCCCCTATCTTTTCTAACTGCTTCTCCATCTCCTATCCTCCCTCTCTCACAAAGTCTGGAAGGAAGAAACTAAAAAAGGCACTGTTGAGTTCCAACCCCGGCCTGCCCATCGCAGACACCTACATCAATGCTTCCTCCAGACAGACTATCACTGACATTCTCTTTGCTGTTCCTTCTTCTAAACTATGGGCTCCCCACATGGTCTCTGTTCTCTCCCCTTTCTCCTCCCCACCCATTACTGGTGGCACTAGATGGGAAGTTCTCCAGGCTCAATTTGCATCTTCCAAAATGCACCATTAATGTCTATCATAATGGCACCATCATGGCCCAGATCTCCCAGTCCAACCTCCTCCTTCTTGACAGGTGTCTGCTTTGTCTCTTCTACTTTCCCCTCTCCTTCCAACCCCCCTTCCCTCATCCCCCCTCTCCTCTCTTCCTGGTGGTGGCACCTCATCCCTGTGCCCCCCTCTCTAATCTTTTATAGGGGGCATTGAGCTTCACTTAAATCCCCTAAATTCACACTATGCTATCAAACACTCCTCTGACATCTGTCACCTCATTGAAGACCTTGACCTTGATGTCCTTGCTCTCTCTGAGACATGGTTCAAGGCCAGCTCTGTCACTCCTTTTGACACTCTTATCGCTCAGGGTTACAAGATCCTATCCAATCCCAGGCCCGCCTGGCCTGGTGGTAGAGTGGCTCTGATCTTCCCCGACTGAGTTCCTGCCTCCACCATTCCCACTCAAACCAACTCATCCTTTGAAAGTCTAGTCTTCAGGCTGTCTGTCTCACCTACTTTCTCGCTTACTCTCGCTATCTCGCTACCATCTATAGACCCCCTGCCTGCATCAAACTATGTCTTCCTCTCAGAATGGGCCGACCTGTCATCCTCTCTTCTTGCCTCCTCCCCCAAACATATCTTCCTTGGGGACTTCAATATCCACCTCGACTCTCCCGAAATGGCCACTGTACTCTTCCGTGACCTCTGCAACTCTCTTTCCCTCACTATCCTTCCCTCTGGCCCAACCGACTCTGCCAGACACACTTTTGATGCTATCATCTCAACAGACATAACCCTCTCCAACCCTCTCACTACCCCTCTCTCATGGTCTGACCACTCTCTCCTCTCTTCCCACCTTGACCTCCCTTCTCTAACGCCCAGGACATCCTTGCCCCTGTCATGAGGATCTGAATGAAGCTTGCTCCCAAATACAACTCTTGGTATGATTCTGATGTGGCCGCTTTGAAACACAAGGCCAAAGCTGCAGAGTGGAAGTGGCAGGCATCTAGCTCATTCTCTGACAAACTGGCCTGCCATCTACTTCAAAGGCAATACTGTCTCTCCATCTGCTACAAGAAGAGGGCTCATGCCCAAGCCCGCATCTCTAGAGCCACCAATAACATGTCGGAACTCTTTAAAATCTGCAAGGAACTTGCCAAACCTACCACAGTCTCCTCCTCTCCTCCTCCCTCCAGGGCCTCTGCACTGCTCCCACTTTTCCTCCAAAATCCTGTCCTCTCTGTCATCTGCCCCCCCTTCTTTCACCTTCCTTGGCCACCCTCTCTTTCATACTCTCCTCTTTCTCTCCCATTGCACCAGATGAGTTCTCTAGAGTTGTCCACTCTATGAAACAAACGTCTAAACAGGTGCTCCCCTGCTCCTCCAGAACCATCAGGGACAAAATCACCTCTCTCTCTCTCCAGCCTTGGTTGACCACTGCAACAAAATATTTACCACTGACTACTTCTCTCAACTCCTTAAGCACTCTCTTGTCCACCCTCTCCTAAAAAAGCTGTCTGCTGACCCTTCTTGCCTGGCTAACTATCGCTCTATCTCTATCAGCCCTTTTTTAGGCAAACACATGGAGAAGCTGGTCACCCCCAACTGACCCACCACACCGAAATGGCTGGCTGGCTCCATTATCACCAGTCCGGTCTCAGGGCAGCCAGAGGCACAGAAAATGCTCTCCTGAACACCGGTGAAGACCTACTCTCTAACCAGGACTTTAATACTCCCACTGTTCTGATCTTCCTCGATCTTTCTTCTGCTTTTGACACAGTCAACAACTCCATCCACATAAATCGTCTCCATGATACCCAAGCATCACAGACAGGCAAGCTCTGTGGCTGACCTCCTTCCTTTCAAACAGACCTTCCCAAGTCATCTCTCCTCCACCTCACTCACTACCTGTGGTGTCCCTCTGGGCTCTATCCTATCACCATGGCTATTCATGGTTCTTCAACATCTACCTGGCCCATCTGGCCCACCTGATCTCCACTTTCTCCCATCATTTCCAGTGTTAAGCAAACAATACACTGCTCTCTTTCAAGCTGCTCTGCTACCTCCTCCTCCTCCTCCCCCCTCATACCTGACTTTCTGACTACTATTCAGGCATGGTGCTCTGCCAATGATCTTAGCTTTAATGCCAGTAATACAGAGATGCTTCTCAATGGGAACTCGGCTCCTGCTTCCCCCACTCTCTGGCCAGACTCCTTGGATCCTCTCCCCTCACCCACTTGTGAGGCAAAAAAAGCTTGGAATCATCTTTGACTCCTCTCTCTCTTTCTCTCCACACATCATGGACCGTGCCAAGAAGTCAAATGTTCAGTTGCATCTCCTCAGGGGCATTCAACCTTTCCGCACCTTCCCCAAGAAGCTCTAAATCTCCAGAGCCCTGGTTCTCTCTGGGCTTGACTACTGCAATAGCCTCTTCTTCAACCTGCCTCTTTCCTCCCTTCACCCCCTTCAAGTAATCCAGAATAGGACTGCAAGACTTATACTTGGCCTCAAGCCCAAGGCCTGTATCTCTGCAGCCCTGAAATCTATCCACTGGCTCCCGGTGACCGCAGAGATCAATGTTAAGACTATGTGCATCTTCCACAAGTCTGTCTGGGGCCTGGGACCTCTTTATACCCAGCTTCCCCTCCCTAAATACCTCCCGGCCAGAGTCCTTTGTTCTTCTAGCTCCAACTCTCTGCAAGTCAAACATTTCTCCAAGCAGAGAGTGGGAGGTAGATCCTGTTCCTCAGCTTCCTCCTCCTTCTGGAACAGCCCCCCAGACTTGAACCTAATCTTCTTAACTTCTGGAACCTTCTCAAGACTTTCCTTATATCCTCTTCCTTCCCTCAACCCCTCCCATTCTAACTGTTCATCTGCCACTACGACTGGGGCCTTGTCTCCTCAGATACTTACAGGAACCATACCACCGCTTACCAGTCCCCCCAGCATCCTTTCCCAGCACTTGCACTCGGGCTCCCTTTCCTTGACTAGTCCAACTTGGTCTCCCTGTCCACCACACTCATCCTCCCTTCCCCCCTCTTCCCTTGGCACTGGCTGTCTTGGCCCACCCACACATTGCCCACCCTCACCTTTGAGGGTATCCCATTCCTGCAGTTATCCCTGTAACCCTTGCCCCTTGCACTTACCACCTTGTCATGCACTTGTGCGGTAGGATTGTCACAACGTCAATGTAACCATTTTTGTTGTTCTACTTTTTGATTCCCATTCCCTCTCCCATCTTGTCTTGTGGTGCCTGGAAACACCTGTGTATAGGCACCATACAAATATCCAATAAATACTTGAACAAATGTTTGCGGACGGGCCTTGGATTGGCTCAGAGGACAACGTGATGTTGCAGACATCGGAACGTGCCCAGTGATTGGTCAATAAAAAAAGTGAGGTGTGTCAGATTTTTGGAAATGCCTGCCATGTTGCATTCACCTTCAGGTGCCAGTGTCTGTGAAAATCGGGGTAAACGACCACATTAAAAAAAACAACATTGCACTTGTCAAACTTACCAAACAATCTCTGAGGAGGTGAAGATTGATGAGGATGGGATATGGCCATAAAAATATAAAAAACTGACATGCTTCTTCTCCGATGTCCGCAAACAGTCCGGAGCAGTCCTGTGATGTCCGCAAACATCTTAGATGTTCGGGGGCATCTATGCTTATTTCTGCATTACAGGGGTTGGTGCAAAGACGTTTCTGGATGGCTTTTAATTTTGGCGCCACTCAATGAAACTGCATGACGTTTTGGAATTTCATTCTAGACCTGATTCTGAATGGTTTTGGAAAGTGCAGTGCTATTTTGTTAAGAGGGAACAAAATTAGAGGCTGGGTCCCAAAATATTGTATAGGCTTAAATATGTGGTCCCATTTTACGAATCTGCGCAAAAGTTTGCAAAACGATTTTAGATCTAGATATAAATGTTTTTGTGAACTCTGAATGGATGTTGTCAAGTGGGGGCTAAGTTATATGGCTATTGTATGTATGTACATTTTGACACTTTTGAAAAAATAAAACATGGGTGGATTTCCAGCAAATTTGTGTAAGGAGCATTGGCAAGGACCTGAAAGCATTGTTTTCCAAATGTGTCTGTGTTTTAAGTGCAATAATGTACGTACAAAAAATAGTGATATACCTTTGGTGACAGAGGTATAGCCTGTGGCCATGGGCAGTTGCCAGATTGTCTGGGTCATGGCATATGGTTTTGACCCAGACAATCTGGCTACTGGCCATGAGCACGAGGGACGACCAATGGGGATAAAGTGGCCATGTCCACCAGGGACCAGCTATGTGGTAAAGTTTTTTGAAAATTGGGATAGATTGTAAAGGGAAAAAAATGTGGTTGTGGTAATATGGTCGTAGGATTCTCTCTTTGCTTTCTGCAGGCCACCATCGAAAGGGAAGAGAGGCTCTGTACATAGCCCCGCCTTCCCTTTCCATGGTGGCCATCTTGGAAAAGGATTTTCCATCCCAAAATGGGACGCCCCATGAGTCCTGATGTAGGATGAAAAGTCCTTTTTTTTAGCAACCCGAGTTACTGCTTTGGCAAGCTGGGGTGGCTATGGCCTTCATCCCGCATTGCAGGGGCTGGAAGGGGGGATAAGAATCCGGACACCTCGTTATCCACCCTCACTTCGCTTGGGCCAATAACTTGAGCTGGTGGGCCCCTATCCCCCGTTCCAGTCCCTAGAACGGGGAATGAACGCCACATTATTCCTATTAGCATAACACAAAATTCTAATGGAAATGGTGGACAATCTTTTTGAGTCTTTGTACTTTACTGAGAAATGTAAAGTACATGGAATCTATAAGATTGTTTTTTAGTTCTATTTTTTAATTGGGAAAGGTGGTTAATAAGGGAACCTTTATTTTGTTGTGTTTTGCAGGAGAGGTTAGAACGTAAGGTGGGGAGGCAAATGAGGGAAGAGGCACCAAACACTAATATGGAGGGGTAGGTAGACAGGGGAAGATGTTGTGCATGTGTTACATCTTATGTCGGGTGCAGTGTTTCTCATGCTCCTTGGTAACAGCTTCAAAAGCACTTCGAAATTTCTCCCCCCTGCCGAGTGGTGTGTTGCAGTATAAAAAGAGGACTGTTGTCTTCTAAAGATATGGATCACAGCCTCTTTTATTGCTTGCAAGGCAGCTGGTGGGATTTTGTGTCCCACAGAAGTAGACTGTGTGATTACAGTATTTGTTGAGGAGGATGAGGTGGAGGAAGACAGTCTACGACTTGCTAAGAAAGGAACAGTCTTTCTGAGAGCATTGTGGTGATTGGATTTGGTATGGCAGCGCATGGAGGTGGTCCCGTAGGAGTACTATCCAGGTAGTCCGCGACTGAGTACAATGTTGCACCTAGTGCATTTCACTTTGGTAGTTTTAGCCTTTGGTACATTCCCAACAGTGGTAAAGAACTGCCACACCCATTATTCTCTCTTGGTGCTTCCTCTACTTCATCATCGTGGTCCTCTACATTGGCTTTGGAAGTACTGCACTTTCTTTGTTATGCACGCCTTCCAGCTGGTGGTGGTGGTGGCTCTTGTAGAGGAGGGATGGCAATAGCTGATGGCATTTTTAAGCTAAAAAGCAGTTTTTCTAATATTCTTCCAAGGATGTACTCTGTACTAGATTGTTAATGGATAATGAGTAAGAATAGGTGTAAGAGCTGTGCAAGGGGAACATTTTGAGCTTGAAAGTTCCTAGAACAGTAGAAATTGCAATTCCGAAGTATCCGCCTGTGGTCATGTGACACCGTCCGAAAAAGTCTGCGATGACGTCAGACGTTCGCGGATGTCGACGGACGCAAAAAACAGTGGAAAAAGTTGCAAAACGTGTATAGAAGTGTTAAAAATAATGCTAGATGATGGGAAATGGTAGAGTTTTAAGGTAAAACTTTGTAAATTGGACATACATTTTGCTATATTGGAGTAAGTATGATATTAGTAAGTTGTAGGAAATTAGCATGCACTGGTAAAAATCCATGAAATTCACTGATAAACGTTAGAAAATGGACGTTATGATTAATGTAGAAAAGTAAGTTCCTTCGACACATCTGTCAGGTTCCATAAGTTAGCTTTATTCCAGTCACATTAAGATCCATTAATATGACAAGATATGAACCACTGGCACCAATCACCCAGGCAGGAGCTTCTAACTGACATACTGTGGAACCTTCACTACAAGCATTCCTACACTCACAGCCAAACATTCTCTCAGGCATTCCCAATCACCTACATTCACACCAAGCACGATACAACAGTCAAGTTGCACTAATAATAAACAATGAAATTCACTGTAAAAACTTTGTTAAAGGGACGTCATGGTTAAGTTGCGCTAATAAAAAACTATGAAATCCAATGAAAAAACGTTGTTAAAAGAACGTTATAGTTATAAGACCAAACCCTAAGGAGAATACTTTAAGAACACACGACAATGTTAACGTCTAGATATATGGCACCTTTTGAATTTTAATATTCTGAATGTCAGTGAACAAAACCACCTGGCCTAGATATGTCAGTAAACAAAAACAAGGGGCCCAGACATGTGATATCATCATTTGTGATGTCATCTTTGATACCCTGGGTGTTAGTCTCAGTGCACGGTGGTGGCGTGAGTTATGGTTGCTTAGCTTACCATAACTGGCACATTTCTGAGGTTTTTAGGTTTTACTTGTAACGATATAGACCCTTTAACAGAGTTTTTTCATTGAATATATTAACACTTCATAGGTGTGTGGCACATAGAGTAGGCCTCAGAATAGTTCTAGGTCTATGAACCATTTTAATGCACTACGACTCAGAAATCCATGGTTCATTCCACACAGTAAAATATATTTGGTTTCCAGCCCACACGAAAAAGACACACACACAAGGTCAGCGGCTTCAATGCATGGTGGAAAGCTGCACTGCAATTGGCTAGAAGGATGGTGTTTCCCAGGCACAGAATGAGAAAGCATGATTTAGTCAGATGTTGCAACTATGAGCAGACCCCGTGAGGGAAAGCAGCAAAAGCTGCATAGGGATTGGTTACGTATAGGGTCTTGCAGCAAGGTCCCACACATCTAACGAATGAACTATGAAAAGCTATGAAGTTCCTACCTGTGTTCTTAGAGACTAACAAGTGCAAGCCCACAGTTTGGTGGGCACGAGGCAACTTGCACAGGTATGCACAAGACAAAGCCACTTGAACAGCAGACACACACTGCCCCCTGTAGGTAAATATTCTCTTAGAAATCAAGCAAAAATTATTAGACAACATGAGCATTTATTACCAAGAACATACAGAGGTAGTTCACTAAGGTTATTGAAACCAAGAGATACATTAAGTAATGAAGGAACTTAATACACAGTGGTTTCTTAACACTTACTGAAGTTCACCTGCATTTGAATATACAAACCACGCACATCCACCCATTTATTGAATACACAATTTAGTCGTGCACACCGTCTCAGAGCAAGGGGTCAGAAAGCACGCCCACAAAGACATGTTGTCACATCATGAGAAAGAAAATAGTAAGGGTTCATGTTTCCAACAAGAAGTTGCTGGGCCTCCTCTCTCTCAACTTGCACTCAGAAGATCGTACCTGTGTCCCTCTCCCCTGCCCCGGCACCACAAGGCCTGATCCCACCCTGGCACTTGGTGGTGAGCAGGCGAGGATCGAGGGCCTGCATTTGCACAATAATGCTTTACAAAGCTTCTGCCCCCTTGCAAGATGGCAGATTCCTCACCATAGCAAGGATCGGGCTGATGATCGCGCCCTTTCCCCACCACTTGATGCATCCAGTAGGCTGTGGCCTGCTTAAGTACCTGATTGCTTGGTAGGAAGCTGGCTTTAGGGACCCTGTTAAGGATCGAATCCTGTCTGGGCCTGTGCAGGGCTTGTTGGGCGCCTCCACGCGTTACTCTTTCTTCACTGCTTCTTTGGTCATCTCTCATGTATCCCGTATCCCCTGTGGAATGCCTCCTGTTGTGTTGCTCTGATTCCGGGACGCACTACTTTCATGGTAAGGAAGGTTGGTTCCCCTTCCTTAGCTCTAGCCTCTCCTGTTACCGGTACTTTTTCAGCTTCTACATGTCTCTTCAGCATTGTTGGCTGTGCCCAATTGCACTTTACCCTGATCCCTGATCACAGTCTTTCTGCCACATTTGCAACTAATTTATAACTCTTCACAATCTTCCAATTGCTTGCTCCTGAACACCAGAGTTGTCTCCTTTGTGCTACCTTCTGATCCATGCTCAGCAAGGCACTTCTACTATATGACCTTTTCTTCCTGACTTTGTTCTGTGGCTATTATCTCACACCATTGTTGTTTACCGTCCCACGTTGTACCTCACTGAAGTTACTGTTATCTTGCCTGTGTCACCTGCTCAGTAATGTTCCCCATTTATTTGATGTGTCCTGCCTCTGCATGCTCCCTTTGTATTATTATGCCTGGCTCTTGCAGTCCCTCCCACTTTATCCCCAGACTCGGCCTAGCTCTATGCCTGGTCTGCTTCTCTTCTCCTGTACCACTGGCCGCCAAACTGGATCCTTAGTGTATTCCCTCTCCTGCCTGCCTGTTCTGTCTTCTCATGACTGATGTAGCCCCTCAGTCTTGAGACAATGCTTTTCCAGTCTGCAGCCACTCACAATTGATTTTGATAATGTATGTTTGCATGACTGATGTAGCCCCTCAAGTATGAGGCGTGCCTTTTCAAGTCTGCAGCCACTCACACCTGATTGTCATATTGCATGTTTGGTCCCCGCACATGCAATTTCCCTACTTGTTCCTGCACTTTTTTGGTGTATCCTGTTGTTGTACCTCCCACCTCTCCCCCTCCTTCATCCCCTTTTCCCCCCTTTTTCATGTTCAGCACTTGCATATTCAAAGTCTCACAACCTAGTCAGAATGTTTTGTCTTTTCGTCTTCCCTCTTCTCCCTTCCTGCACCTTTTATCCATCACTTTCTCCCCTTATACTCATGTCAACGCGCTTGAACGTTCTGAATGTTTCAAGACCTTTTAAGAACGTTTTATTTTTGTTTTGTACCTTCTTTTTTCCCCATGTCATGATATGCCTTGAAACACATTGTGTATAGTGCGCATTACAAATAACCAATAAATAAAATAAAATAAACATTAAATGCCGGTTGAGAAGTCACAAGGGTGAAAAAGGTAAGTTGGTACCAACCTTTGAGCTCTCTCGGGAAAGGATGCAAAATATTATTTTTTGTCACCACACTCAGAATTCCATTGGTCACTAATGACCGAAGCAGCCCACCCCAGGATAACCAGAGGGGCTACACCAATCAGAAGTCAAGTTGTATATTAAACAATTTAACCTGTCTACTGTCCAATCAAAGTCATGTGAAACTAGATGGTCCCACCATCAAATCATTATTATGAGGTAGTCCATAGAATGGTCATGAGGGATAGGATATGCCAATAGGGCTAGGCATTGCATAGAATCACCTATAGAGCAACCAAGGCAGCCCAATCAGTGAACAGTATTTCTAAAGTATTCTGAAACAATGTTTGAAATGGCACTCTACTTTTTACTATAAAATACAGCCATTTTGTCGTATCCAGTGATAATCTTGCGACAAAAACGCAGCTGCAGGTAAACCCGATTTTTATAAATGCATTTTCCGACGCATTTATATGTGGGGGTGGGCTATGGTTATATATATATTAGGGAGATAATGGGGGGCTGCGGGCGTCTCCACCCGCATATACTTGCATGGAAAAATGCATTTAAAACAGCAGCATTTTCTGCCGCAACATTATCACACAGAACCCATTTTTTGATGTTTGAATATTTTTTTGATTGTTCCCAGCCTTTGTTGCATGTAATACACTTTTTTTTCCCTTGCTCCCATGCAGTTTTTATTGACTCATTGGATTACTTTTATTATATCGATCTCTGGGCCTTACCCTTCAACAGAGATGTCAATGAGGATCAGGTTTTGGAAATAGGACACCGAGTTGTTTCCCAAAAAGGATGGATATAATTCATGTAGGAGGACAAAATACTTCTGGATGGTAGAGGTTCCCTCAAAGACAATTCTCTCAGGATGATGGACTCTCATGGTGTATGGACAATCTGTAATGAAATGCAAAGAGGGCGAGAATGTGTTAGGACAGGAGACAGTGTAATACCCATGCAAGGATGAACATAGGTCAAGAAGTGCTTCAGAGCATCACCAAAGCAATGGGTTAGGAGTGATTACTGGCGGCCAGCGTGTGGAAAGCAAATCAAAAGCGTGGTCTGAAAATGCATAATATGTGAGACCTAGAGATAGGGGCTGTGTTTTCCAGATACCCCATGACGAATACCACATCCCTAAAATTGGCCCGAGAAAGGGAGGGCTAGACATATTGGACCACATATGTAGAGGTACCACCAGCAGATATTTAATTGTCGTGATAGACCTTCTGTGAAGGTGGATCAAGATATCTTTCAGTAGGTAGATACACACAAGGGAGTTGATGACATTCCTGGAAGTGACAGTCAAAGGGCAGGGCGTCCGCACTGTAATCCTGCCTGATAAAGGAATGCAGATTCAATCCGAGTTGTCATGGTACTTGAGTGAAAAGGGCCATCAACACTGCACGAGTGTTGTGTGCCACCTAAAGACCAACGGGGATAGGGACAGATTGATAGGGTACACACAAGAGCAATTAGGGGACTCTATCTACACGAAGGGTCTGTGAAGGGAACTATAAGAACCTATGGGTTCTTGCCCCACTTTACAAAAAGCGTATGTAACCGTTTGAGATAATGAGAGATAGAAAACTGAACAGAAGGGTGTGTCCATCAGGGTTAGAGAGAGACTCCAGGGAACAATTAGATGAGTAAACCATTCACAGCAGTACAATAAGAAGGCCACCTCTAAGCTAAACGGCATATGGTACATGTTACAGGCTATCAGTTCCATCAGGGCCATGTCAGGAGAGTGTATGAGAATAAGTGTGCATCAGATCGGCGCTAGCCCATGAAAGTGCTGCTGTTCTAACAGAATGCCGCGCTAAGACCAGTGGTGCCAGAGTCGGCAACGTAGATAGAGTGATGAGGGGGTTTGACACATTCTAGAAACGGGCAGGCTGCAGAACAGTCATTCCCCCATCCCTGGCCAGACTCAAATGTCAGGAAGAAATTAGGAAGGAACCAGGTGGGGGTCACAGTGGAGAGAGGGCAGGGAGGGCTGTGTGGAGGCCTAGCTATTTGGAAGAAGTCATGCCATAGCGTGTTTTGCACGTCCATTTTGTTCCTCACACAAATCCACCTCACACTTCTCTATTTCTGACGACTGTCTCGGGCTGGGTAGGTGGCATGCAGTGTGCGTGAGTTAGATATGGTGTAACATTTAGTGAAGTAGCTACGAGGTTGTAATGTTTCTGTAGTATAATACTTCAATGAAGACAGGAGCCTCTGATCTGGGGGCGATGTATTTATTTACTCAACCAGATTTATGCAATATACACACAACGTGAGTGCTTTAAAGATAAAGGCCAACGGGCCTAAAGTGGCAGAGAGAAGGCTTATGTTAGTCCAAGTATAGCCGTGTAAGGAGCGGGCCCCCGTAGCAGGAGGGCTATGTCGGACGCTCCTTCCGCGTCCTCCGCTCGTCCCATAATGCGCGCGAAGCGCGCGGGGGCGGAGCTAGATGCACTGCCGAGATCTCGCGAGAGCGCGGGCTCTCGCGATATCTCTACACATCTCCCCTTTTCAAACGCACGTCAAACTCATTGTAAAACATAGCAATTATATCTCACCGGTCTTCTGTATTCCCTTCTGGGACGATCAACAGTCCGGGTGAAATTCTCCTGTTGCTCCTGATCGGGATCTTCACCCAATGGTTCCAGTTCAACCTCTGTTTCACCCCTCTCTCTGTCGTCTCCTTCTGGTTCTCCTTCCTCGCCTGCTCCAAAATCCCTTTCGGTTTCCGCTGGTGGTCTCTCTGGGGTCTTCGCTCTTCCTCGATTCTTTTGGTATAATGCTACCCTTTCTAAATTCCACGCTCGCCCGTCTACCGTGCGGATGTGGTTTGCCCCTTTGTGAGTCACTCTGATGGGTCGGCTAAACCGAGACCCTGTGCTTTGATCCTTCTTCGGTAATTGGATTTTAACCAAATCTCCCTCTCCGATGTCTGCCGTCTGCTTGGTCCTTCTTCTTCGATCGCTCCATGATTTCATGCGTGCCTTATCGCTTTCGATTCTCCAGACTACTTCTGCCATGTCCACCGCTTCATCCTCTCGTATTTTCGACAACCATGGTGGGATCAGCGTGGATGCTGCACTCCTCCCTCTCAACATTTTGAACGGGGATATTTGGGTGATCCCATTTGGTGTGAGTCTGTGGGCTGCTATGGCCTCCTTGGTAATTTTGAGCGGGTCCATGCCCGAAGCTGTCGCCAATTGGATGGCGCCCTTTATGAACCTGTTGGCCCTTTCGACAAGCCCATTTGCTTGTGGGTGATACAGGGCCGCTTTCTTTTGTTTTATGTGGTTTCTTTTTAAGAACTCCTCCATGTCTTTCGAGACTAGTTGCACCCCACTGTCGGTGACTACTTCCTTTGGAAGACCTTCCCTCAGAAAAATTTCTGTAAGTACTTCTACGACCGTTGCCGTGGTTATGTTCGGGACGAACGCGGCCTCCACCCACTTGGATAGGTAGTCAACCAGTACTACACCGTACCGGTGTTCAGGTGCCATTGCTTCCAAAGGTCCTATGAAGTCATTGCCGACCTTTGACCACACCGCTTCTGGGATTTCTGTGGGTATAAGGGGTGCTTGGCGAACCTTGAGTCTCTTGTCGCTGTTGAGGCATTCATGGCAACGTTCTATCATGGATCGAATTTCCTGGTCCATGGATGGCCACCAGTAGGCCTCTCTCACTCTGCGACGGGTCATGGTGTTTCCCAGGTGGCCCGCGTGGGCTCTACCTAGGATGATTCTTCTCATTCCTGTGGGAGGAATAATCTGGTCTGACTTCATGATTATTCCCTCCGTTTCCGATAGTTCATTCGACACCTTCCAGTAGGGTCTCATGCCCTCGGGTAACGCCTTTTCACTTGGCCAACCTTCCTTTGTCCATTTGCGGATCATGGCCATGGTGGGGTCCTTTCCATCTTCCTCTTCCCAGTGTCTCTCACTGAGTTCCAGGTACTCTGGCGCTCTCACGTCCGTAATCGATGCTACTATACATTCTCCATGGAGGAAAGTGGTGGCTTTATCCTTACCCTCCGGCAATCTCGACATGCAGTCGGCGTGTGAATTTTTCCAGCCTGAAATATGCTGGATTTCGAACGTGTACTCTTGCAGCTTGGCTGCAATGCGTGCCAATCTGGGCGTGGATACTTTTGTGCCTCCCGGGCTAAGCATATGGATCAGGGGCTTATGATCCGTCACCAACTTGAATTTTGTGCCCCATACATATGTCCTGAAATGTTCCACCGCCCATGCGCAGGCCAACATTTCTTTTTCGATGGTGGAATAGTTCTGTTCCGCCTCTGATAATGCTTTCGATGCAAAGGCCACCACATGTTCGGTGTCGCCTTTCTTTTGTGTTAGCACTGCTCCGAGTCCATAGGCACTGGCGTCGGTGGTGACAACTGTTTCCCACGCGGGATTAAACGGTTGGAGGCATGGTGCTTCTACGATGTGCTGCTTTATCTTCACCATTGCAGTCTTTTGGGGTTCTTGCCACACAAATTCCGAGCCCTTTTTGAGAACTTCTCTAAGGGGTGCCGTGGCTTCGGAAAACTTTGGTATGAACTTCGCATAGTATTCAGCCAGCCCCAGAAATGACCTTACTTCCTCTTTGCAGACTGGTTCCGGTGCTTTAATGATTGCTTGAATGAGATTCTGTTTGGGACTGATCCCTTTTTCTGAAATCTTATATCCTAAGTATTCAACTTCTTTGACTCTGAGCAGACATTTCTCATAGCGCAACCGCACCCCTGCCTCTTGTAGTTTGTTTAAGACAATTCTCAACGTGGCATCGTGCGTCTGTTCATCCTCGGCATACACGAGGATGTCGTCCTGGAAGTACACTACGTTTTTGACTTTCTTCAGCAAGACGTCCATCATGCGTTGGAATGCCGACGCTGCCGATGACAACCCGAATGGCATTTTGGTGAATTGGTATGTGCCAAATGGAGTGATGAATGCCGTGAGGGGTTTCGATTCGTCATGTAGCTGTATTTGATGATATGCATTCCTCATGTCCAGTTTCGAAAATATCTTGGCTTCTTTCATGAGCAGAATGAGTTCATTTATGCTTGGAAGGGGGTAGTTATCAGTGACGACTTCCAGGTTTAAGCTGCGTAAGTCTATGCATACCCTGAGTTCTTGTGATTGGGGTTTCTTTATGAGCACGACAGGGCTCAGCCATTCAGATGCTTCGATTTCTTCTATGACGCCCTCCATTTTCATCTTTTCCAGCTGACTTCTAAGGGTATCCCTTGCCGTGGCTGGTACTGGCCTCACTCGGTGCTTTACAGGGACAGCATTCCTTTTGAGTATTATCTTGTGGAGAAATCCCTTGATGTGCCCCGGCTCCTCTGAGAACAGAGTTGGGTAGTCGCCTTTGACCACGGGTCCTCTTGTCGCCCTGACTGACAGGACTTGTTCTTCAGTGCTGGGATCCAGTCTGATTTTCAGCTTGTCTTGGTCGTCCCACCCTAGTACTGCTGGGCCTTCATGACTGAAATAGACCCTGGTCGTGGTTTCCCTTCCTTTAAATTCGACTTTGGCGTTGATGTATCCTAGTAGATCGACTGACGCCCCTCCAAACACTGTGGGTTTGTGTTTCGTTGTGAGCACTTGCACCTTTTCCTTTCCCACCATGTCCTTATACGTGCAAAGGGGAAGGATCGTTAGATCGGACCCTGAATCCGCCATGACCCTAGTTTCTATTCCATCAATTTGGATCACGCAGTGGGGCTTCTCTCTCCTCGCTCTTGTGCTGTTAACCATGATGACAGTGGGTCTCCCTTCATCGTCGGAGGATGACTCTTTCTCCGGATTGCGATCTGCATTGAGGTTGGAGACTTTCTTGTTCCTCCACCGACACACAATGGAGAAATGGCCAATGCGTTTGCAAATGGAGCACTCCTTGTCTCTGGCTGGGCACTCCCTGTCAAACGCCAGGTGTTTCGTGCTGGTGCACCTGTGACACTTTAGAGGTCCTTTTCTGTTCCCTCTCCCTTCTTTCGTGTCAGCAGCCGGCCTCTCTCTTCTTGCATGGTAACCCACAGCTTGTATTTCTGCCGAACTCTGGGCCCCAGTAAGCTCCTTACGTCTTCCTGCCGTTTCTTCGACTGCCCTGGCGATCTCAATCGCTTTCTCCAACTGCAGTTCTTTTTCAACTATAAACTTATCTTGGACCTTCCGGCTGTTGGTGTGGACGACCAACATGTCACAAATGAGACTCTCCGCGTTGTTGCCAAAGTTACACAGCGCTGCTAATTCCCTCAGCTTGGTGACGTAATCGTCGACTGGTTCAGATATTTCTTGCTTTCGTGTGTAAAACCGTATCCGGTGGAGCACTGTGTTCTCTTTACTGGCAAACCTCTTTATGATTCTCCTGACCGCCTCCTTGAAAACATCGTCATTGTCGCCAGCCACTGGTATCGGGGTGAGACTCTCGAATATTCTCTGTCTTCCACCCCCAGGGCATTTAATAGCATGGCCCTGCGCCTCGCCGCTGAAAACCCCGCCCCTCCTAGGGCCTCCACATATGTCGTGAATAGGGGCTGCCATTGTGGCCATGGAATGGCAGGCCTACCTGGAGTCTGGAGAAATGGCGGCGGTGGCGTTGCTCCTTGCATGTTCTTCCGTGAGGTCTAGTGGTGATCCTCGTCGCCAATTTATGTAGTATAATACTTCAATGAAGACAGGAGCCTCTGATCTGGGGGCGATGTATTTATTTACTCAACCAGATTTATGCAATATACACACAACGTGAGTGCTTTAAAGATAAAGGCCAACGGGCCTAAAGTGGCAGAGAGAAGGCTTATGTTAGTCCAAGTATAGCCGTGTAAGGAGCGGGCCCCCGTAGCAGGAGGGCTATGTCGGACGCTCCTTCCGCGTCCTCCGCTCGTCCCATAATGCGCGCGAAGCGCGCGGGGTCGGAGCTAGATGCGCTGCCGAGATCTCGCGAGAGCGCGGGCTCTCGCGATATCTCTACAGTTTCTTTCATTATGCTGCTGTTGTATGTTGTTCGCAGTAACGCAAAGGGGGAGATACGTACCATCCTTCCTCCCTAGTGGAACATGTACACATCTGTAAATTAATCCCCATCCCTTACGGCTGCCATCACGCTGGTGGGGTTCTTTCTTGCCACTTCTGGCTTTCCGGTGGCTGCGAGCATCATTTCAACCAGAGTGGGCTGGAATGAAGGAGACACAGCAGTGTACTCCCCAGAGACAGAAGAAAGCATTCCCTGGATTATACTCCAGGCTGAAACCAACTTCTCCAAGGGATGTGGAGTAGCACGGCAGCATGTCAAGGCAGGCACAGACTACAGACAAGCCGGTCCGACAGCACAGCGAGTAGAGCGCTCCCTGTGACATCTGCACAGAGCCTGCTGACGCAGGTTCGGAATCCCAGCAGCGCCAAACTCATCCTTCCGAGGTTGATAAATGAGCAGCACACACCATGGGTAATAATAATCAGCGCTCCAATACCTGAGGGTTCATAGCGCTATATAAATGCTAAATTATAATTATTATTATTATTATTATTACACTTAAAGAAGCCCACTATTTTCAAATTAGAGACAGCATGGACAAACCATCACGGAATTCAGAACAATCAGCGACCTGCCCATCCTCTACGGGTCTGGCATATACATCATGACTGATTTGCATTGGTTTCACATCTTTTAAACCCGCAGATTGATGTCACCCCTAGCTCGTGTCACTGGTTTACTTCACAATTCTAAGTTCCTAAAAATTACAGGCAGTACCCAAGCTCAGAGAAACATGGGGATCTGCGTTTTCAGAAGAGTGGGTTGCCATGGAGACCATTTCAGCTGACAGCCTGCAACAGCGATCATTCAAAGCATCTCTTATGGTACTGGACAGCGAGGTGCTATTATAATACTAATTGCTGCATATCCGAGTTACTCAAATCTCTTTGAATGTGATTCTATAATGAAGTGCTGTACATTTACATTAATACACCGCAGTTTTAAGCATCGTTAGCTTGGATTCAGTGTTGTTGTGTCTGACTGCCTTTGCATAATTGCTTCTATGTTTATATTTGGTCTTCCATGAATTAGTAATAATTCCCGGATCCCTTAGCACTTTAGCATTCTAGTATGTTCAAGAGCTGTGTGTGCAAGTACTCTGACACGCATTAGAAATCTGAGTTTTCATGCCATAGGAAAAAAAGACAGAAATTACTGGTCTTTGTACCAATTCCTGTAAAATACATACATGTAATCTTTGACCTGTGTTTGCATTTGTTTGTGCACACATACAAGGGATGCACATGTGCGTGCGTGCGTGTGTATCTGTGTGTTCACCGTTTTTTTAAATTGGCTTATTTTATTCGTTTTATGGGTCAGGCTTAGAAGCAGTGGTTCCATTCCACAGTTTTGTCCTCATTACGAATTTGGTGATATCTCAGCGTTGAATCTGCTGAGATTCCACTAAACTGTAATACTGTTACCGCCACTTGGTTCCGGTGGTATTACCGCAGGATTACAAGTGGTGGTGGCAGTGTTAGTCCCCATTTAATTGGAGTCCACAGAACTGCATGGGGGATTAAGGTGGAATTACTGCAGTGGTATTTCCGCCATCTGTTGTTCTGCAGAAATGTGGCAGAAAGGTGGCAGATTTACCTTCAGTTTATAGCTGGGGGTGAATCCTCCAACTTTCCGCCAAACTCACAGTTGTGCTGTGCGGTAATGCAGTGGTAATGGTATCACTGCTGCATTTGTACTGCACCACCAACTCATAATAGTTCAGGAGAGTAGTCAGACCTCAGTGATCTAGAGCATTTCTTCAAAGACATAATGCAAGATAACACATGATCATTTTACAACTTGCGCAAAAGTGACCCTCTAAGAACATTGATGTTGTATGCCTGTATTCCAACAAGTGAATTATAATGCCGGTATATTCCCCTCATGACATTTGGTGTCAGTATGATAATGTGTTTTCCTGCAGCAATTCTGGCATGTCATGTTTAGTTTTGGCTATTTGATGGTGCTTAAGCAGTACGGCGTCCTTTCATTGCCTGCATTTTCATCCCCTGGCATTTTAACGTGCATATTACAACAAATATGCTTGTCTCATTTTTTAGGTGGGGGGGTGAGAAAGGTTTTATAAGGGTTTGGGTGGGTAGGCAATAGCCAAAAATAAGTGTGGGAGGGGAGCTTGGGGGGGCGAGAACCCCCCAAACAAAAAAAACGAGCATTTTCGCTGGAATGTACACATTAAAATGACAGGGGATGAAATTGCAGGCAATGAAATGACATGGAACCGCTTAAGCGCCAGTTATAAGTTAAGTCTATTGCAGTGGAGAATACAGATAAGAGGGAGATGACGAGTGAGGAGGAACACACATCTTTTGGGCGCTGTTGGTTTATTTACCCATGCACTGACTGCCCATGGCTCTGATAAACCCGTCATCCATTCCCCCCACTACCTTCCCAGACCCACCAACAAAAAAAACATCCTGGGATCTCTGAGCTCGTTCTATCAACAGTAACAATTATACTTCTAAGCAGACTACTGAGAGTTAATGAAGCCAATATTAATTCATTATATGAATATGTGAATGCACTACTGGTGTAATAAAAGTGCTCAACGAAGTGTGTGGCCAGCCACTGCCACACAGCGGAAGTGAAGCGACAAATAGGTCAGACAAGGGAATCAATTTAACAAATGGTTTTATTAATAAAGACTACTTTATGTCAGGTTTTCACACATTGGCCCTCATTCCGAATTTGGTGCTAGTCATGGCGCTATTTGCGCCATGACTACCACCAATAATGGTACCGTGTCCGGTTTGGTTGAATGGGGACTTACCGGTCCATTCTGACCTTGGAGGGACCGGTAAATCCCCATTCACCAAACCATTCCCATTTGAGCCCCCATAGGGCTCATTTGGAATGCAGAGGGAGCAAATAACGGGCTGGCATATGCCAAGCCCGTTATTTGCGCCCAGGTCCCTTAACGGGTCCCGTCCATAACGCCTGGTCAGACCAGGCGTTAAGGAAGGGACCCGCTAAGGGACCTCGTAGTAGGGCGGTAAGGGATTACTGGCACCAGTCTCCTTACCAGTGCCTGGTATCCCTTACCGCCCCACTCGGAATGAAGGACATTGACTGCGTCACATGGATTAATTGTTGGAATAATATGCTGACTCAAATGGAGATTTTGAAATTGCATATCTCCCGTAGGAGTGCCCTTTTATTGACACGTGTTTCGGCTCTGGCTGAGCCTTCTTCAAAACAGGGCATTAGTTTTAAACACTAACAGGCTGATTCATGGAATTCCTCACAAAAGTGTCGCACGCGGCTGGCGCACAGCGTGCCCGTGCGAATGTCTGCGCCAGCCGCGTGCGATAAAATCAATTTCCGCGCACAGCGTATTCATGGATTCTCGCCTCCAAAAGCAGACGTGGCGCAGAGTGGCGCAGCGACCCTGCAGCAGCGCCAGTTACGCCCCCAAGAACGCCCTTGCGCAAGGAAAAGCCATCAAGATCGCAAAACCATCGCAAAGGGCCGTGCCAACCCTGTACCAGTTTACCGGACTGGCAAACAGCAAACGCAAAGCGGGTAACGCTTATTACGGATTTCGGGAACACGCGTGCGCTAGAAGTTTCACACGCGATCTGGCTTGGGGGAGCGTGTGCGTGTATTTCAGGGGTGCGCGAGAAGTTCAATACGCGAATGGCCTGGGTGCGTGTATTTCAGGGGTGCACGAGAAGTCCCACACGTGAATGGCCTGGGCGCGTGTAGTCCAGAGGTGCGCGAGAAGTTCCACACTCGATCGGGTGTGGGGGAGCGTGTGCGTGTATTTCAGGGGTGCGGGAGAAGTTCCACACACGATTGGCCTGGGCGCGTGTATTTCAGGGGTGCGCAAGATTTTCCACACGCGAATGGCCTGGGCGCGTGTAATTCCGAGGTGCGCGAGAAGTTCCACACGCGATTGGCCTGGGCGCGTGTATTTCAGAGGTGCGCGAGAAGTTCCACACGTGATCGGGCCTGGGGGAGCGTGTGCGTGTATTTTAGGGGTGCGCGAGAAGTTCCACACACGATTGGCCTGGGCGCGTGTAGTTCAGAGGTGCGCGAGAAGTTCCACATGCGATTGGCCTGGGCGCGTGTAGTTCAGAGGTGCGCGAGAAGTACCACACGCGATCTGGCCTGGGGGAGCGTGTGCGTGTATTTCAGGGGTGCGCGAGAAGTTCCACACACGATTGGCCTGGGCGCGTGTAGTTCAGAGGTGCGCGAGAAGTTCCACACGCGATCGGGCCTGGGGGAGCGTGTGCGTGTATTTCAGGGGTGCGCGAGAAGTTCCACACGCGATTGGCCTGGGCGCGTGTAGTTCAGAGGTGCGCGAGAAGTTCCACACGCGATAAGGCCTGGGGGAGCGTGTGCGTGTATTTCAGAGGTGCGCGAGAAGTTCCACACGCGATCGGGCCTGGGGGGAGCGGGGTACGTGTATTTCAGGGGTGCGTGGGAAGTTTTACACGCTCGCCTACAACACGCATTCATGGAATCGAACGTGGCCAATCCGGAAACACGTACGCCAGCAGGAAGTAGGCGTACGTCCACCTGCACAGCATAAAAGTGCACGCAAACAACAAACAAGCTCAGACGCCAGGATGAACATACCGTTCCTAGCAGCAGTGGCCGTGGGATACCGCAGGAGGAGGAGGAGGATAGTCCGGGCCAGAATTTTTACACCCAGAACCAGCCTTTTTGGGATGCCTGATGACCATGTGTATGGGAGGTACAGGTTTCCACCTCACATAATACTCGACCTGGTCAGTGAGTGGGAGGATGACCTCACATCAACCACCCTGTGCTCCCAAGCACTCAGCCCCCTGGAGAAGGTCCTCAATGTACTGCACTTCCTGGCCACTGGATCATTTCAGCGGACAAGTGCCATAGTGGGGGGGGTGTCACAGGCCATGCAGTCACGCTGCCTACACCAGGTCTTGGCCATCATCACTGCACGCCCATCAGTCCACAGGCACATATACCTGCCCAGAACACCTGCAGAAAGGCAGGCTGTTGCCCAGGATTTCTACAGGGTGGCACAATTCCCCAAAGTGCTAGGTGCCATTGATTGCACCCATGTGGCTCTACGTCCCCCCAGGGCATCTGAGCACATCTATAGAAACCGCAAGCAGTGGCATTCCATCAACGCCCAGGTAGTATGTGATGCCAAGGGAATCATCACCTCAGTATACGCCAACTATCCAGGCTCCACCCACGACAGTTTCATCTACAGAATGTCTACCCTAAACCGGGACATAGAAGCTGGGCGGCATGGCGATACATGGCTGCTCGGTGAGTATAAATGCCACTGCGCATGCATGCATGTCAGATACTGAGTAATGTCACAACCCCACTAATGATACCCATCACCACCTCCCCAGGGGACAGTGCCTACCCTCTCAGCACCCACATGATGACGCCAATTCGGAACCCCACCACGCCACCCTAGGTAAGATACAAGACAGCCCACATTGCAACCCGGGGCATCGTGGAGCGCACATTCAGAGTGCTCAAGTCACGCTTCGACTCCCTTGACCGTTCTGGCGGGCAGCTATTATACGCTCCCCCAGTAGTGTGCAGGATCATAGTGGCAGCATGTGTCCTGCACAATGTTGCAACACACCGGGGCCTGGCCGTGGACATGGTGGTGCCCCCACAACCCCAACCACATGCATGCCCACTGCGCATGGGAGGGGAAAGGGCACGGGGTGAGGCAGCCCGTACGCAGCTCGTGGCTAATTACTTCACATAAAATCACACCCCTGTGGAGTGCACACAGCCCTGACACACTTCTATGCTGCTAAAATCATTACCCCCTTGCAAGACACAACATGACAACAGTGCCATGTCACCCAACCCCTCCCCAGCACCGCCACCCAACACACCATGGCATGACATGCCATGTGAGAGCAAACAAAGTCATCCCCCAAACATGACACGTGTCACAATGTACAGTGTCCCTAATGGAAACCGGCCACACACAATATGCCCACATAAATGTAGAAACAACAACACACATGACCAAATACTTACCACAATACAATCGACATAGCATAAACATGACCGTACTAAGGCAAAGGATACGTAGTCTTACAACATGAGAATGGCAGCACATCCACCACCTCCAACTGTACAGTGTTGTTGCCACGCACATCTGGAAGTCCAATGCTCACAACATGAGCTCCATCTCCAAAGTGGACGGGCTTGTGAAGACATGAGGAATGAACCTGCAAATTAGGAGGGAGACATGGATGCACAAGCACACATCAATACACCATGCAGTGCACAATACAACAACAATATGCACTAGAAATGTATACACAGCCTTGACTACAGACTGCCCACACATGTCGTGGGAGTCCAACGTCACTGTGTAAGTCACTGTCACTTGGGCACACCCTTTGCAAGCCCATGGAAACGGGAAGCAGGAGGGGTGTGTGTCTCACGAACCCAAGCATCTAACCCAAACTCACGACAAGCCTGCATGTGCCCAGCCGGAATACAGTGGATGCCCACGGGAGCCACACAAGGGAACACACTGCAACAAAAAATCAAAAATGGCCAGGTGTGGGCCAGGGGGGTGGGGGAGGCCACCCAGGAGGTCCGAGGACAGGGTGCCCACCAACAGCCACCTGCGTGAATGTTGCGAAAAAAAAAACACCTCCATGGGCTCATGGCCTGCACGGCTACTAAATTGTGGGAGATTCACTGCTGGATTCGCTCTCCTCAACCTCTGCTGCTGCTGCCACAGGAGGTGGTGGTGCTATGGGAGGCAGCCCACGCAAAGCCCTAGTTTGGTCCTCCATGGCAGCAAGCATGCGGGTGTGGAAGGCCTCGTTCTGGAGGGATATGGTGCGGAGATCCCCATGCAACACCCGACGTATTGCCCGGACCTCCGCCCGAGTTGCCCGGGACTCCGCCCGAGTTGCCTGCATCTCTGCTGAGAGCGTACGGGTGACGCGCTCCAGCAGCTGTTCCGTCCTGGTGACAGTGGAAGCCTCAAGGTCCACAAGAGTCTGCCTGAGGTGCCGGACCTCCCCCCTCAGGGCTTCCCTCTGTCCCTGGGCATCTATAGAAATTGATTCCCTCAGATTGTCCAGGGCCACCTGTCTGTCCCTGTTGGATGCCAACATGTCCTCCCTGACTGATTGGCAAATGGAGTCTGTTGCCTGCTGTAGTAGCTCCATCTGCCTTTCTGGGGAGACAATGGAAGTGGCCACCTTCTCCATGGCTTGAGCAATCATTTCTGATGATGCTGCCTGTTGGTTGGCCATACCGTAAATGGATTGCTCCCATGCGGTATTTGCCCGGTGGCGGACGGCCACCACGTTGGGGGGCACCACACCTGTCTGGGGCAAGGCGAACTGCGCCTTGCTGTGTCAGCACTGCCTGAGGCTGCAGGACTGCATTTCCCCTCTGAACTGCTGGCCCAAGCACAGGATCAGATGTTGCGGAGTGTGGCCCTGCATCCGTAAACCACCACAGGTTCACCTACCAACACTGACATCCCCATAGTGGGCTCTACCCCTGGTGCAGGTGGGTCGGACAGAACAGTATCCCTTCCATGAACACATACCTGCGAATCCACATAGGCCTCATCGAATCAACACCTGAAAAGAGTTCTGGGGAGGTGCAGCCAGGGACACCCCTGGACAGTATGGCCTGCAGCAAGAGAGGGTTCTCCCCCACCACCAAACCATGTCCCCCACTGGTGCCTGGTCCTGCTTCAGATCCCTCCTGGGCCTGCACCATCTCCTCTCCCTCAACAGCATTAGGTGCGTCATCCTCTGCAAAAACATGAAAGACAAAAAATGGAAACCGGCATTAGCACCCTGGCACGCTATTAGGCCAGACAAGCTACAGTACCAGTACTTGATTTACACATGTCCCACATGACTATAACCCTCCCATGCATACACGGTCCATGAGTTGGAAGGGGAGGAAATGTCAGACACTGATGACACCAAGATGGGAGAGCAAGACATCAGCTGCATGCTGGCTAGCTGTGCCATTACACATTGGCCTGTGAGTGGCATGTCCACTACACATACATGACACATGCCATCACACAGATGGCATGTACCATAGGCATGTCATATATGTGACAATAGGGCAGAGTGATGCGCAGTAGAACCAGGTGAATTTCTACAATCAGCCTGAATGAACACAGCTAAATACGGAACAATGTTGTAGCAAGATGCCACTTCAAGGGCAACTGGCGCGATGTAGTGCAAAACGCCTACTGTGGGCAGAAGGGATACTGTAATACCCAAATCCTGGGGCACCGAATGCATTGGATGAAGCACATTGGTGGCCCAAAACACTCAGGCACACACACCCTCACCTGGCACTCAACCAGAACCCCTCCCACAAACAACATACACATGGATCACACACACATGCATGTGCACTCACCGGACAATGCCTCGTAATCTGGCAGTTCTCCCACACCTTGGATCTGCTCCTCTGTGACGTAGGTCCCAGCAACATGCTCATGTAGAGTGAGTTCAATGTCCTCTTGTGGAGACCCACCTCCAGTCACCAGAGTTGCGGCAGGACTTGAGGCCAGCTTTTTCTTTGCCCTACGCTTAAGGTCGTTCCAGCGCTTGTAGCACTCAACAGCTGTGCGCCTCATAAACCCAAGGGCACTTATGCTGTCCGCGATGGACTGCCAGTGTGCCTGACGTCGAGCAGGTGTAATCCTACACCCTGAAGTGACCAACATTTTGGCGTCATGTTCGGACACATACTGCACAAGTGCATCCAGTTCGGCATCATTGAAGCTAGGCTTCCTTGGCGTGCCGGACCGTGTAGCTGTGTCGGGGTCATCAGCCTGTACTGGACGAGCACTCTTCCTCTTTCTTTTTGTAGGTGGTGGGGATCCGGAGTGCCCTACGCCACTCTGGACACTAGAGGCAGGAGCACCGGTGGACTGTGTAGTAGTAGTGTGCGATGGCACACTGACCACATGACTTTCTGCAGGCATTAGCTGAAGTGTGATGATGGCAGGGGGAACCTCAGTCTGATGTACCAGGACCAACACTGTCCTTGCTGGGAGAGTCAGAGCTGGGGTGGACGGAGCTGCAGCTGCCCCTGCAGCCTCCCCACCCCACCTACTCGGGGCAGAAGATGACATGGCTGCCCCTGTACCACGTGGCCTGATGTCACTGGCTTGCGCCGCCACCCGTGGCCTAGACTTGGCGACCTGGAAGTCAGCCTGGGAGTCACCCTGTGCTAGGTCAGGTGCCGCAACGGGCCGGTCCAACAAGGGCTGAGCAGGGATGGTGTCAGCCACGTTTCCCTCAACCATGGGGGGGGAGGGGTGTGTGTCCCTGACTGGTCCTCCACACGTGGGGGGCTAGGGGGAGTCTGCAAATCCTGGCCACATCCCCTACCGCACCCACCACGCCCACCTCTTGAGGCTCGGCCACCTTTGCCACACTTACCACTTGCTCGCCTCCCAGCCATGGCACTGATGGAGTTGTGCGTATGGGAGTTGCAGTGGACAATTGTCCTGGGCAATTGGGGGTCAAAGGGGTAGGGTACTAGATAGAATTCATACCCAAGTGCTCTAGCAAGGCTGTATGGAACCCCTGGGGAAAGATGACGGGTCACGCAACGCACAGGCACCCCTAAAACAGAAAATGACGTGCACGCGACCCCTCGTAGACCACGTGCGTGGGAAAAGGAACCTGCACTACACTGTGGCACCCAGAAACACAAAAATGAACGTATGCGTGTCACACGCAGCCTACAATGACCTCTGAAGGGGTACGCTACACATGAGGCTAGCACAGTTGGTAAATACGTGCGCGACTCACCGTCTGCCTGGGAAAAGAATGTGAAAACTACCTGCGTGTGCGCGTTGGCAACACCCCCGCCAAAAGAAGAATTGTACACTGTCTGAGGAGACAGGACAAAAGGAGAAGTCAACGCTGTTTGAAGAAACAGCTCGAAGAGAAAATCAGAAAAATACTGACAGAGGCAACAGGGAGTACGAACTAGAAACGCTGTGAAGTAAATCGCGTGTGAACCGACAAGAAGTACAGATTTCACCCACTCGCTCTCCACGGGAAGCACATACAAGGAAATGATGTACTACACGCACCTTTTAAACCGCACCACACGTCCAACGTCACTTCCTCGTATACGCACTGAGGCACTATCCTCCAATTACCCGGGCTGACACTCGGACGTGCAGTTTTTGGTCTTGAAACATTCCCCCGGGTACAGGGACACGCCCGCGCGTGTCACGTCACAGACGCGCCTGCGCTGTCAGGGCCTTTGGTCCAATGGAATCGCGTACACAGGCCAATCGCGTGTGGAACTTCTCGCGCACCTCTGAAATACACCCGCCCAGGCCAATCGCTTGTGAAACCTCTCACGCACCTCTGAAATACATGCACACGCTCCCTCAGGCCCGATCGCGTGTGGAACTTCTCGCGCACCTCTGAAATATACGCGCCCCGGCCAATCGTGTGTGAAACTTCTCGCGCACCTCTGAAATACACGCACATGCTCCCCCAGGCCCGATTGCGTGTGGAACTTCTCGCGCTCCTCTGAAATACACGCGCCCAGGCCAATCGCGTGTGAAACGTCTCGCGCACCTCTGAAATACACGCGCCTAGGCCAATCGCATGTGGAACTTCTCGCGCACCCCTGAAATACACGCGCCCTGGCCAATCGCGTGCGGAACTTCTTGCGCACCTCTGAAATACACGCGCCCAGGCCAATCGCGTGTGAAACTTCTCGCGCACCTCTGAAATACACGCACACGCTCCCCAGGCCCGATCGCATGTGGAACTTCTCGCGCACCTCTGAAATACACGCGCCCAGGCCAATCGCGTGTGGAACTTCTCGCGCACCCCTGAAATACACGCGCCCAGGCCAATCGCATGTGGAACTTCTCGCGCACCTCTGAAATACACGCGTCCAGGCCAATCGCGTGTGAAACTTCTCGCGCACCTCTGAAATACACGCGCCCAGGCCAATCGCGTGTGAAACTTCTTGCGCACCTCTGAAATACACGCACACGCTCCCCCAGGCCTGATCGCGTGTGGAACTTCTCCTGCACCTCTGAAATACACTCGCCCAGGCCAATCGCGTGTGGAACTTCTCGCGCACCTCTGAAATACATGCGCCCAGGCCAATCGCGTGTGAAACTTCTCGCGCACCTCTGAAATACACGCGCCCAGGCCAATTGCGTGTGAAACTTCTCGCGCACCTCTGAAATACACGCTCACGCTCCCCCAGGCCCGATTGTGTGTGCAACTTCTCGCGCACCTCTAAAATACACGCGCCCAGGCCAATTGCGTGTGGAACTTCTCGCGCACCCCTGAAATACACGCGCCCAGGCCAATCGCGTGTGGAACTTCTCACGCACCTCTGAAATACACGCGCCCAGGCCAATCACGTGTGGAACTTCTCGCGCACCTCTGAAATACACGCACACGCTCCCCCAGGCCCGATCGCGTGTGAAACTTCTCGCGCACCTCTGAGATGCACGCACACGCTCCCCCAGGCCCGATCGCGTGTGGGCCTTCTTGCGCATGTATAACTTTGGCGCACATTTTTTTCCTGCGCAGGGACGCTACCGCCTGCTTTCGTGTGGCGGACATGTATGGGCCTGTGTGCGTCTTTGGCCGTGTGCTGTTTTTCCCTATTCGATTCCATGAATACGTGTTGTAGGCGAGCGTGTGGGCGTTCTGCGCACTTGCCTCCTGTTCTTCTCCCGTGACGCCCACATTTTCACGAGTTGTTCCCCATTCTCCGTGTGATGCCCCGTGTTACGCCTACTTTTGTTATGTGCGCCGCGCTATGTGCGAATTCGCTGTGGCCTTATCGCATGGCGTTCGATGACCTGTGCGCCAGCGTGCGCCAGCGTGCACCAGCGTGCGCCGCGCACTTTTTCAGCGCACATCCCACATTTTGCGCGTGCACGGACTTCCATGAATAGATGTGCGATGTTTTCTGTGCGATAATCGCACTTGCACTGCGATTTTTGCTATTTCACTGCAAATCGCACGTTTTCGCACGCGTGCACCGTTTTTTCGGCGCACATTTATTCCATGAATCGGCCTGTAAATTGATAGTAGGCATTTACATAAAGCAAAAACACATGAATGTGGAGAGTGCATTTAAAAGATGTGTGTGGATAAAGATGGCGGAGGGGTATCGGGTAGGATTTTTAGGGAGGTAAGAGAATCACAATAAATAGCACATAAAGGAAAATAAGAGATAAATGGGAAGGGTAAAACAAAGGGAGAAGGAAACAATGAAAAGAAAAGAAACACCAGGTAAATTAACGTGTCACTGAATCAGTTACAAGTAAAAATTCACAATCATTTGTCAGGAAATGAAGAAAGATTTTTTTTTTTTAAATACAGTAAACGGAGTACAGTAACCAAAAAACTGGTAGCCACATATTGTGGGTCACATGTCAATATTATATTGATTAAGGCTTGGGCATCTTACGTGGCTTTAATATTGGGAGTTGATCTACACGTTCATACTTATACATACATTTAGACAAATTGCGTTTTAATTGCTGGGGTATGTTATGTCATCATATGGTTATTTATGTGGCTTGCTGAAGTAATTGCCATTTGAAAAGTAAAGTGTACATGTTCTTACCATCCATTGTCTTGTTCCTTATCTGTGGATAAAGACTAAAGAATCACTTCGAACGCACGACAAAGTGAGGTTCATCACGACATACTGTTCTGACAACCACAACCTAATTGCTATTTTAAAACGCAACTGCCACTTTTTGAAGTTAGATCTGCATTTATCTGAATACATCGAAGACCAACTAAATTTAGTTTTCAGAAAAGCCAAGACTATCAAAATGAATTTGAGTCCGTCATTACTCCCCGAGATTCCAAGCGCGATCAAAGAAAACTGGCTAAATCAAGAAGTGACAGGATTCAGGAAATGTGGGACCTGCACTATGTGCAATTATGCATATAAAAGCACCACATGTTTCAGAGTTGCCAGGGGAACACAAATTTCAATAAAGCAGAACGTAAACTGTAAATCCAAATATGTAGTATATGCACCCCTCGATGGGGAGGTAGTGGTTCCCCGGTCTTCACTTTCACACTGACGTGACACCAGCAATTTGCTTTTTTCTAAATAAAGACTGAAGAGGTTGACCCCCAAAAACCACCTCAATACCATTCAAAGCACTCCATAGTGCGAGAATAATTAATAAAATAAAAACAACAAATACATTCCTTACCCCAGGACTGGCCATTCCACGTTACATTTTCCTGATTACCGTCAGGACTGACACCTGTCAAAGACCAATGTCCCCTGGTTTTTCCATGTTGTTTACATTCCAGTCAAATGTACAATGACCCCATGCCCCCAGTGCCGCCAATACCACTTTGCACTGCTCACTGATTTGATTTGATCCATGACACATCCCATTGCCCCCAATACCTTCAACTCTCTCGTCCTAAATATCTTCCCTGTTGAGCTCTTCGCTCATCCGCCTCCAACTCCCTCAGGGTCAGTCACTTCTCCAAGCAACGAGTTGGTGGTAGATCTCTCTTCAGGTGGGGTCTCCTCTGGAACAGCCTCCCCGCCCCCCTGAAACTTGAGGAGAACCATCTTCGGTTCCGGAGGCACCTAAAAACCTTCCTCTTTTCTTCTGCTTTCTCTCCCCTTCTCCCCTGCTGAAGTCCTGGCCGACAATGAGACTGCACGAGTTACCCGGCCACCCATCTGAACTCGGACCCTAGCCCTGCCAGTTGCACCCTTATGATGCCTCCCGGGCAACCCCTGCACCTGGGGACTGTTTCTGTATCCCTCAGTCCCCTAACCAGCACTTATGTCCGCACTCACCCAGCACTTGCCACTAGCTGGCCGTTCTTATTTATTTTATGTGATTATTTATTATCCCATGTACTGCACTTCCCCCCGCACTTTTCTTTTTCCCCCTTCCCTTGCACTTGCGCGATCTGATTGACACTTGGCCTAGTAATATCGTTATCTGTCGTCTCTCTGTTCCCCTCCCTTGCCTCATCGCGCCTTGAAACACTTGTGTATAGGCACGTTATAAATGTCATATCATATCATATGTACACCATGGTCCCTCACACTCTGCACAGAACACCCATATGCCACATACCTTTGGTCTAAGTATTTCTTGTGCCAATTCCCATTAGTGCCTGATTTGCCCTATGGTACTAACATTTTTGCCAGAACGTCCTCGTGCCACAGCCTATAGCAGGGACACCTGCAGGCCTGGACTTGCTGGCTGCAGGCATCGCACTGCAGTTCATGCGCCGTGGCGAGGATCATGTGCACCTTTGTGGGCTGGTGGTTGCAGACCTTGAAAGCCTTGTACAGACACTCCCTGATGGGCCTGCAGCATCCTCCTCCTCCTACGAGGCCTCTGGTGATCCCTGAGTGTCTGTAGGGGACATTTGAAGTGTCATCAGGTATGGTTCACCCACGTGTTTGTTGGCATGCAAGACACAATTGAAAGGGTACAGAGTGTGACCCCACACATGTGGGCAGATGGCCATGATTGGCCTTGGGAGGATGCGTGTGGGGCCTGTGTTTGTGTAGGGCTGGGTCTGATTTGCCCCATGTCCTTGTCATTTTCCTAGAACCTCCCCATGCTTTGTTCCAAGCAAAATAACTGCCCATGCCAATTCACATTGACCTCACATATGCCTCATGAAACTCATACTGCCCCAAAAACTGACCTTTTCAACTGACCATTGATCTCTGAATTGCCCCACCATGTTTTTCAAAATAACATGACGCTCATATAGTTCCAGATGTAGCCATGTCACTGCATATCAACTGGATTTCCCCATGTCAATTAAATCTCGCTCAGACCTGAATATAACACTCACATTGCAACTGAAACAGCTCCCATTCCACCCATATTGCAACTAATACAACCTAACGCTGCTGATCACTCACAAATCCACCTTAATAGCCTATGCCGCACACATTGATCCTCACAATTGTCCCATGCCAGTTACATTTCCCTCAGAATGGCTTATTCCACTCACATCCCTATCCTAAATACATATGACACTCACATGCCCTGTAGTTCCTCAATGACACTCAAATACCCAAAATAATAACCCAATGTTACATCCATTGCCCCAGAATGGGTTAAAATCCATCACATTGCCTATCATATTTATCTTGTGCTAACATATCCCCCTGAGAGGCTCATGCCACTCACAATATGATTCATAATGACCCCATGCCACTCACAATGGCCATTAGATCATTTCCATGGCATTCTAATTCTCCTTCAGAACTGCCCAATGCCCCCTCCTGATGCCCCTCAGAACTGCTTTGGGCTACTCATTTTCCACCCGATGCCATGCACATTGCTCAGAATCCAGCCCATGTCATTCACAATGACCATCAAAACAGACACATGCCATTCACATTGCCCCAAACAATCCTGTCCCATCACACTGCCCCTCATATGTGCCTATGACCCTCACATTGCACTCAGAATGTACAAATGACACTTACAATGCCTTGTAGAACTGCACTACGACGCCCAATACTCTAGCACAATGGCCTCATACACCTTTGATTGCCTCTCATGATTTTGAAAGTCCCATGTCACTCCCATTAACCCTCTGGTAATGGATGTATCTTGGGACATACGTCTTACCATTCAGAACTGTGCCATGCCACTCCCATGGCCTGTAATAGTTGCCTCATGTCTCTCATGTCACTTTCGGAATGCCCCATGCTCCTCACAATGTTCTGTTAAGAACCGCCCTATCAAACCCACATTGCCCTTCAGAATTGCCACTAACAATGTGGCGTTAACACCCGATCTGGTGTGCCGGATCGGGTGCCATTGGCCCGGTGCCCGAGTTAAAGTCAGTGCTCATCGCCCCTGCTTATCTGCCCAGCCCGGCCGATAACGCCCGATACGGCACGCTGGAGAGGGTGTTAAGGCCATTAGCACCTACCAAAGCGGTAACCCAGGATGCTAAAAAAACAATTTCATTCATTGAACTGTGCGTCATTTAATGGGACAGGGGGCTCTTTGGAGCCACTCTTCCCTTTCCATGGTGGCAGGAAAAGCAGGGAAGCAGCTGCCTTGGCGGCTAGAGCCTCCACAACAAACAGGTAAGTAGGGTGTTGGAAGGGGTAAAAATAAAAAAATAAAAAGGGACAGAGGATGGAAGATGGCGGCAGGGGGAGCCAGCCATCAGGTGGGACGGATTGTGGGCTTTCACCAGTGGTTCAAGACCAGGTTTTCTTGCCACCTGATTGGCTGGCTCGATCCCCCCCTCAGGGTGCTAATTCCCCGTGAATGACATCGTGCTCGTAATTAGTGCCACAAGCCACTCACATTGATCACAGAATGGCATATTTCACTCACATTGCCCATGCCATCCAATGTTCTCACAAAATGCATACCTAGAGGAGAATCTCACGATGCCTTTACCGCAAAAACAAAAAGGTGAATGCCATTGATTGTCCACGGCAGAGGCTATGGTTAGGAAATGGTAGACACCCATCCTGGGGAGTGTAAAACCACCCCTAGCCCAATAGGGAATCCCTAAACACTATGCCCCTTTCTTTAACCTCTCTGTCCCTAACTGTATATCAGACTGGGACCCAGCCCCAACTTGCGACAAGCTGAAGGAGGCACTTTCTCTCAGCAGGGTGATAGATTAGGCTCCCTGGACAGAGAACGGAGTCCAGGAGTCCTTGGCACTCTGACAACGTGTGCTGTGTGCTGAGCAAGTGTCACTGGTGGGGATGCACTGGCATGTTCTCCTTGCCCCAGGCTTATGCACAGCGCAAAATGTCAGAGATACGTGTAGAATGTTTGAAAATGAAAACACAGCATACAGACATGTGATCGCACTGAACAGCACGAGTCAGAAAGTCAGTTGATGCTCAAAGCGTTGCAGACACAGGGCCCCATCACAACCCCTGGGGTAACCCTTAAAAGTGGTGGTAATGGTAATAGCACCGCCAATGCCGCTCTGCTGTATTATGACCTGCGCAAATACTGCCGACTGTAAAAGCAGCCGTCGCTATTATTGCTGGATATCACAGCCCACCACACGAGGAGCAAACACAGACGCAGCACAAGTCCATCCTTGGCAGTATTAGCACCGTAAACAGTTGCAAAAAGCGCCAAAAACACACGGCGCAGTTCCCTCCAGCACCAAGCTGGAGGTAAATGAACATAGGTGCCTGAAATGAAGACACTGGTGATCCCAATCCACCCCAGGGGGCTACATAAGGCACACATTTCCCCAAATACGGTTTCCAACACTGTGCTGCCACTAGCCACAGTGAGCTGGGACAGGCAGCTGCTCACGCTGCGCCTGGAAATAGAGAGGCAGGAGAACCAGGCCAGGGCACAGGGAGTACATACAGGGGGGGAAGGAGAAGGAGAAGTGCACAAGCAAGGCGTGCACCCATCCCCAGGGTAAGGCCCTTACGCTGGCCCCTCACTGATACCCAGTTGATGACACTGTACCACCTGAACAGGGAGACCATCAAAGAGGTGCTCACCAAAATCCAGGACAACATAGGTAGCAGGATTAACATCCTTGCAGCTGTGCCCCCAGTAGTTAAGCTAGTATCAGTACTACAATGTCTAGGTACAGGCTCTTTCCAGCATTCCGTGACCATGATGCACGGCATGGCATAGCCCACATTCTGTGCAGTTTGGGCCCAGGCGATGGATGCCCTTCTGTGTCATGTGAAATACCACATCACACTGCCCACCTCCCCAGCCCAAGTGAATGCCATGAAGGCATGGTTCTATGCCAAAGCGTGCATGCCAAATCTGATAGCAGCTGTGGAATGCACCCATGTGGCATGGGTGGAACCCCTTGCCCACAAAGCGGTGCACAGAAACCGCAAACACTACTACTCCCTTAATGTGCAGGTGACCTTTGTCCCCGACCTCATCACCACACACTGCTGTGTCCGCTACCCAGGTTCCACCCACAATTCCATGGTGCTACGGAATAGCATAATCCCAGGAAACATGGAGAGGCACCATGGACAATGGACGTTTATAGTGGGTGAGTACAGTGGCCACATGCATGTGCAAAATAGGGGGTGGTAGTTGTGGACGTGAACACTGACACATCATAGCATGATGAATGTCTGCAAGAGTCTGACCTGTTCACAACCCATATTTATTTTATTTGTTTATTAGTGTTTTGGTTCAGACATAAAATGTGGAAACCTTTCGCTGTTAACAAAACGTTATGAAAAGAATTCAAGAAAACATTGTCAAACATAGATACAATAAAAAAAATCAACACCAAATAAAACAAATGTCATTACGTTAATGACAATTGGTAATAATAATTAGGAGAAGGTCCCTGGTAAAGTTCATTGTAGAAAGACCAGTCTGCACATTAATGTGCTAGCTCAGACAGTTTTTTCGTTGTCAAGGAAAGGAAGCCACATATGGCAAGTACCATACTCTGCCGTTGACCTCCCATCAAGTCGGTCCACATGAAGTCATTGACAGTTTCCATCCCCAAGAATTTTCTCCTATCAGAATTCAATACTGAGCAGTCTGCTACCAATTGCTTCATGGTTTCTTTAGCACCCGTTATAGCGCAGAATCTGCAGGTCATGTTGCCTAGGTCCTTCTGCCACTTACTTGTCCTTTTTAGAGTAAGGATTTGCTTTAACCTGAAACAGAGATAAATAGTCCTAAATTTAGGGCAGGGAAAAGTCAGGACATATTTAGGAAGCTCCTCCCTTTTGGTGAGAAACTTAGAGTATTCACCACACAAAGTGTATGCTCCCACTTGATCTGAAGAGGCCACCCAGTCATATCTAAAGAGCTTGTTCTTCACTGTAGCCAAGTTGTAGGAAAGCTCTTGATTTGACAATCCTATCTGAGTTAGAGTTTCTGACATTTGTTCCTTAAACTTCATGATGCTGGTCCCAGATTGTCTAGTTTGAACCTCACTCCAACTCTAATAGAGAGACATAGGTGGCTGAGTTAGTAATTTCACATATTCTGCCAACTTTCTCCACTTAGCTCTTAAAGCCTAGTGATATTAACCCTAATTCCTGTTTAAATTACGGATTTCGGGATTGAGTTAGACAGCCCCAGTGTTTTCTTCAGGAGCATTCCCTGGACCGAGTTAAGGAATTCTCCAAGATCAATCTGGGTGAGATCCAGCCCATAAAGCAATGTTTCCTCCACACTAGACAGATAATACTGAAGCAGAGGCTTGAGCGAGAAGTAACATAATTGCGAGCAGGCCCTCTTCATTTTTACTAACAAGAGTGAACATTTCGCCCTTATAAAAAGTTTCCAACTCTCCCTATAGTAAGTGTTAGTAATGTGGTATCCCAGATATCTAAGGGATTCTACCCGCTCTAGAGTGTTACCTCCCACTCGCCACATCATAGACTTTGGTCGTCTCTTGGTGGAAAATACAATAACCTTGGACTTTTTTCCATTTATCCTAAGGTTGTTTCGGGTTGCAAAGTCAAAGAAGAGGTTCAGCTTCCTCTGCAGCCCTAGGGGTGTTAAATCAAACAGCACAATGTCATCTGCAAATATTATGCAGTCTCAGGCCACTGATTCTAATTTAGCAGGATTGGTAGCGCCTCTCTCCCAGACATTGTTCAGATCTGCAAGATAGAGATTGAAGAGGGTGGGAGCCACAATGCACCCCTGCTGCAAGCCCACATGCATAGCAATGGGGTCCATCATGAACCCCTCCCTGGTCAACCTCACCCTGAGAGAATTGTCTGTGTGCAGAAGAGCAAGTAGCTTCACCAGCGTCAATGGAAGGCTCATATCCAATAGTATCCTCCATAGTCTATTTCTGCTCACTGTGTCGAAGGCATTGGACATATCTATTGATGCCATATAGACAGTCCCCACCTTTTAACCTGAAACCCAGACGTTAGAAGGTGGGACATCGCAAAGGCATTCAAGGAAGTTCCCCTACCTGTTCAAAAACCTATTTGGTATTGAGACTACAGAGCTCGCAGAGGTATTTGGCACTTTAACTCCCTGAGAAGGAGAGTTCCAAAGCTCTTACTGGAAGAATCCAGCAAAGAAACTGGTCTAAAGTGTTTTGGATCTCTCCTTTCTCCTTGTTTATAAATCGGGATAACTATCAATTCTCTCCATGTATCGGGAACTGTCATAGTCGGGCTCACATGATTGAATAAATCCTGCAAAGGGGGAGCCCAAAGCTCTGGATTTGATTTAATTAGCGCCGGAGGTATGTTGTCCAGGCCAAGCGTCCTAGAAGGTTTGGCCTGACCAATTGCCCACAATATGTCATCTATCTGCCTTTGTAGGGGCCTTTGCTTTTTCCCCAGATTACAGATTTGGACTGGCCCTCCTCATTATTTGGCCTAGCCTATTTATTGGCAATATATCCTTCCCACTCCTGTGCCGTGATACTACATTCCAAAGAGTTCTGCATGCCTTTGGAAACTCCCCCCATTTTTCTCCAGAAGTTCACACTATCTTTCTGTATAAGTGTCCTAACCACCTCTTGGTTCTGCTCTAGGAGTCTTTCCCGGGCAATGCGTTCAAGCAAGTTTGTAGTTTCCCGCAATCCTTCTCTTCACCTCTAGGAATGCTGCTCTGTCGGCCGTTGTTTTAAGAGAATGTCTAATAGCCGCCCTTTTAAAGTGTTTTGCCTGCTTCAATGTAAGGTCAAATGGATGATTATGATGTTTCCCTCCACCAATCTGTCCCCTATTCGTAAGGAGCTTCAAACACTCCAATATATTGTTGGTGTAGTTGTTTGCAGTTAGCCTAACACACTTCAAACTCAGCTGAAGCAGTTCTTTTTCCCAAATCATGGTGAAGGTCCTATAGGCGTTCCACTTCACCATCCCCCCAACCACCTACCTGGTGCAATAAAAGCAGCACCGTACTGCAGATGACAAGCTCTATTAGCGAGACGCAAAGTTCTAGTTATAGGATAGTGATCACTAACCTATAAATCACCCTTCACCAATGGTTCGCACAGATGTGCCAGATCCTCTGACACGTAAACATGAACAATCCATGACCTTTTTCCCTCCCTAGCACATGGTAAAGAAATCCCTCTGGTCCTGTCCTCCCACCCACTCTGCAAATAGGAGATCTAACTCCTGTTGTAAATCTGCCAATTTACCGTATGTTGATAGTGGTAATGATTCACGATTAACAAATCTACTTGGGTGCTAGGAAAGAAAAGGTTAAGGCCAAAAGCCTAAGACTTAACCTGAAGCTCATATTTATTATTGTTATTATTATAATATAAGGAATAACAATTTAAATCCACTGCAATTCCCAGTCCACCTGACGGTCTACCTTGCAGGCCCCTGCTGGCCAGTTTACAGTAAATCTTAAACCCTTCCAATTCAAATGCAGCTGTACAATTGTTTCTTGTAGCATCACTACAGCTGCCCCCTTTAAGGTGGAGCACATTGTTCCTCTAGCTGTGGTAACCACAGATGTTCCAGGACGTCAATGTTAGTTTGCCTCTCTCAAAGACTCAGCAGAGTTACCTTAGATTTTTTTAACCTTTCGATTGCTGGCTCCAACCACGCCCATTCTTCAAGGTTCCTCTTTGATGGTAGCTTCAATGTATTTGTCTCTCCATTGTCGGGAACCATTGTAATCTGTGGCGGGGACAGAAAAACCTCAATTTCCTCTGTTGAATTCAGTTGACCTAAAACATAGCCAAGGGATGTGAGGCGTCCTCGATTGTTCCAAACAATCTGCGCAATTAAATTAGAGGCATAGTAGCAGACAGACCTCTCTGCCCCTTTTTTGGGAAATCCAACCCTCAGTATGTCCTCAGATCTCAAGGCCCGCAATTGTGGAATGGCCTGAAAGATTTGTATGATTTGGCCCCTGTTTATATGAATAGGCCCACAGATTTGTGCATCTTTCTGCCAGCTCATAATAGTGCCCTGGAAGGTTTCTATTTTGGTTTTCTGTGCTGCTAAGCCTGATGACCCCTGTGGCTGTAAAGCAGCATCAGTCACCTCAACCGCTGTATTCAGCGTAGTATCCCCCGTCACTGGTGGAGTCTTTGCCATATTAACTAATAAAGGTGCCTGTTCCTCTGCCGGGGCACTTGTGTTTACCATTTCTTGTAGAAACATATCCAGATTTGGGTCTCAGAATTCTCCAGATAGGCTGTTATTATAGGATGCAATTTGTTGGGTTTTTTTGCTCCTGTTTTGCTAGAAGTAGTTCATAATTTTGGCTCTCGCGATTGCACAATTTGGCCTGAATCCTCTCCTGACAATGCCTTGATGAAATGCCTTCAGTTGTTCCGCTTATTAGCATTTGGGACTGGCATGTTTTTAGACTTTTTTTTTTTTTGTCTCCCCTTTCCTTTTTTGTCTGCTGACTCTTTCTTACCCAACCTTCTTGCTCATTCTTCTCCTAATAAGTCTTCCGCAATGGGCAAGTGTCCTCTATGGGAGTACCGCAAGGATCCTGCCTCTCCCCAACGCTTTACAATGCCTTCACAAAACTACTCTTCATGGCACTAGATGCTATGGGAGTAATTTATACAAACTTTGCAGATGACACGCAAATACTCATTCCCATCACAGGTAACCTAAACAGGACAAGGCTTGCATTAACAACATCTACTCCCTCCTCCAAAACTGGATGGCTAACAATAGTCTCTGCCTTAACAGAGAAAAAACTGAGATCCTTATAGTCGGCTCCCCAACCAGACTCAGCAAACTCCACCCTGACTACACCTCCATAGTGATAGACGGCACCCCATCACTATATCTCACAAAGTTAAAACCTTAGGAGTACACCTTGACTCCAATCTCACCATGAATAATGTTATTAGCGCCCGTGCCTCCTCCACGGCATATACAGCTAAACTCATCACTCTAAGCAGACCCCTTCTCTCCTCTGAAAACTGCCTGACACTTACCAGAGTCCTTATCCTAACAAGGTTAGACTATTGCAATGTACTATTGTTAGGCACCTCAAAAATAAACTTAACCAAATTACAACTCCTCCAAAATAAAGCCCTTAGAGCAGCACCTCTGGGTATTAACAGAAGAGAGCACATTTCTCAACATAGAAGAGATGCTCACTGGCTTGATGTTTTTCCCGCAAAATCACACCCAGAATACTCAGATCCAGCACCAATAGACACCTCCATATCCCACAATTCCCTACTTCCAGAGCAGGCAATTCCAGCTTCCCCATAGCAGCCCAGCGCATCGGGAACTCGCTCTTCACCCACCTCAGCAATGAAATTTCCTTCCCGAAGTTTAGGAAACAACTAAAAACCTGGTTGTTTAACAAATACTAACAGTGTAAGTGCTATAGAGCTTGCCCTCTCCCCCATATACTGCCAAACCCACATGTACCTCGCTCATATGCTGAGGAACCTACCTGCTCTCATAATATTACTGATACTGCTTAAGATTCTTAAGTCTGATGTAAATGTGTTAAGACTCCTACTGCCTAAGACACACAAGATACCTCTAACTGCTGAAGTTGTATGTAATTGCCATGTTTGCAACTGTTTAAGATGACCAAGATGTCTGTAACCTACGCTGTGATACCTAAGGGTTTGGGCGTGTGATCAAATGCAATAAATAAATAAAATAAGTAAATATCCCCTTCCATCAGACATATCTCCACAAGCGGAGAAGGACTGTCTGGTGAATCCAAGATTGTGGCAGGGAGTTGTTGGTGATTTTCTTCATGCGTACTCCTTTCCGTCTGTACCTCAACAGGTAATTGATTTCCACTTTGTGTCGAGGGTGGTTCCCCCCCTTCATCTCTATTCCCATGGTACGCATGTGATGTAATGCACTGACACACATTTTCCTGGTTATTAGCAAGTAGTTTAGTCAAGCCTTCATCCAAGGAATTCAACTTTGTAGCATTCGCTTGTACCAACTCTTTGACATTTTCATAAAGTCTCAGTAGCGATTCCAGGACCAAATTAAGTGCTGAGATCGAAGCAGGACCCAGACTTTCCATTTGAGGCATGATGTTAGATTCTCTCCTTAGTGTTATGTTTTTAGGGGTAAAGTAGTTTTCATGTATAGGGGCGGACTGGGCTTGTCTAAGATCTCGAAAATATTGGTTCTCAATTATTGAGCTATTTATGGGGCTCATGTTCTTTACTCATAGTGAGTAAAACCTTCTTCCGTAGGCTCCCTGCTCTGTACTATGCCTCCTAGTAAAGTTTCAGAAATGTCTCCATTCACAGCTTCGTCATGTGTAGAATTATTAGGTGCAAAAATTACATGGTCGGGTTGATCTTTATTGGAGGCTCATTTCCCATCCGGCCCATGAGCTGGTCTTGAGCCTTCCCTGTGCCACCCGGGGTGTCTCCACTGGGTTCTGGATACATGCTTTCTATGCCAGGAATAGCCTCCATTTCTGGGGCCATTTCTCCATGCAAGTTGACTTTATCTCACCCTCTTGTAGGTGCTGCGCCTTTGATTTGGTTGGATCAAGACTCCCAAGTGGGAATTCCTCCAGTTCTTCACTAAACTGGGCCAGGATTTGTCCCGAATTAGGCTGCAAGGTCTGTGTATCACACAATCTTTCCAGCTCCTCATGAACCTGTAGGGAAATATGCTCCTTCTCTGTGATTTTTAGTTTCCCATTCCCAAGTTTAGACATTTTCAACGGTGTATTAGATTGTGCAAGATAGCACTGCTGAAAGCCAAGAGAAAAAAGAAAGAAACATGTAATTGTTTGAAGCTACCCTGTTCAAGATATAATTAAGGGCTCAAGGGTAATCAAGTACCCCGCAGTCCCCCCGATTCCAAACAGGGCTCGAATAGTGGTATGCTAATTGGTACTGTCAGTGTGCTGGTCGTAATCTGCCTATGCTCGTGAACTCAGAATCCACTTCGAAGCCGCGGAATCTCTCAAATACTGTGAGTAAATCTCAACAGTTTAAACCAGCTGCTGCGGGCTCCGACGGCATACAAACAAGGGAGTGTGCTCCGTATACTGTGTTCCTTTTCGTCCTGCAATGGCTCAAAGGGTGGGGGTCAGCAAACCTGTACTCTCCCGCCCCACAGTTACTCAAAACTCTCGGAACTGAGTTTAAGAGCCTCATTACACGGTAGGAGGAGAACCATGGCGCAATTAGCGCCATGGTTCATGCCGGTAAAATACCGGCACCGCCTTGGTGGAAAGGGGACTTACCGCCCCATTCCAAGGTTGGCAGGGCGGTAATTCCCCCTTCCACCATTGCCCTTCCCCATTTTTGCCCCATAGGGCATAATGGGAAAGGGGAAGGTGCTAATTACGGCACCGCAATTTGCGGTACCGTAATTAGCTCCCTGGGTCCATTTGCGGGTTGGTTTTTAACGCCTGCAAAAAGCAGGCGTTAAATTCCCCAACCCGCAAAGGGACCTCATAGTAAGGCGGTAAGGATTTACCGGTACCGGTAAAATACCGGTACCGGTAAACCCTTACCGCCTACCGTGTAATGAGGCCCTTGTTTCAGCCTACTCCCAGTGAGAGTGCATGTAAATTGCTCTTATCATTATCCTCCGATCAGACAGCCCAAGCTCCCCGGGCGAGTTTCTACTTTCCTAATGATGAGAAGGTATTGGAGCACTAAGCCTTTCCCGGACTTATCTCGTTGTCACGTTGTCCGGCAGACAAACTGCAATCCACTCACTTCACACTCCAATGATTAAATATAATAGTTGATAATAGTTGATGAGGCTTAGTGCTTGAGGACTCCAGAGGTCGGACTTGCGGGCTCCACACCAGCACCAGCACAGAAGGGCTTGCACCTCTCTGCTCTGCTCAGTGCTCCACAACTGACATCTGTGTTCCACCGCTTGAATGCAATCACAGGCACCATATAGTTCACTGCCCAGAAACCATGCACATGTTGCACCCAACATGATGGATGAGCCCATGTACACATATATTTGAATTTGTAAACATCATCATGCCTGCAGGTACCAGAGTGCAACATGCCAAAACAGCAACGACTACTTAAAGAGTGCCATATAGAACCTCAAAACAGTAACCCTGCCTGTATCACTAACATGCGCCCATATACACCATCCCCCCAATGGACTACCACTGTACCCAGAAGCATACAGATTGCTGATAGTCAATCCAGTATGTCCCATGCACCAGAGCAATACACCCACACAGGACTACCACCATGTCAGCATCACTTGTCACCGACAGACACAGCAAGGAACACCAGCCTGCAGGGGACAGGGCACATGTGAATTGAAATTCATGCATCACACGATTGGCACAGTATGCGCGGACATACACATTCCATGGATTGATTATGCATATACCTCAGGACGATGTCCATTTCCATGATACAATAAATGTCCACCACCCCACTTTACACAGTGTCTAATGGCCGTGTCTCTCACCATGCAGGTGACTGAATATTTGCAGCTGCCTTGGCTCAAGACCCCTGTGCGTGTCCCACAAACACTGCAAGAGACAGCGTACAACGACTCACACAGCAGGACCTGCATATGCATTGAGTGCACCTTTGGCCTGCTGAAGGCATGTTTCTGCTTTCTTAATCACACTGGGGGGGAGGGCACGTATGTATGACCCTGATACAGTTGGCCGAATTGTGCTACTGTGTTGCATGTTGCACAATATCTGCATGCAGCGTAATGTGCCACTACCCCCTGATGTAGACATGCCAACCCCAGAGGATGAGGATGATGACCATGATGCCGGGGCTGCAATACGCATCAACAGGGATGTGTCAGGAATGGCAGAATAGCACGTCAGGACCCCATGGACAATTTTGTTTAACACGTGTACATGGCACAAGACATTTACCACTTGGCACAACCCACTGTTGTGAATAAATTTGGCTTTGACACAATCAACAATATCCCTGCATTGATGCAGTTCAACAGAATTATAGCCACCAACTCCCCAGCACACTCTCCTTCCTCCCCCTCCCACTACCAACTCCCCAGCACAATATCCCCCTCCCCTCTCCCATCAACTCCACAGCACACTATCCCCCCTCTCACCATCAACTCAACAGCATACTCTCCCACCTTCCTCCTCCCAACACCAACTCCCCCGCACACAATCCACCCTCACACCACCAACTTCCCGGGATGGCCACTCATGGTGAACCGTGTCCCACTGTCATTCACTGTCTGGGCCTCTTCCGACCCTGACGGCCCAGGTGATCTTGGGTGCAGGGGTTGCTGCAACTGTCATCATGAACTGTCCTGCTGTGAGCCAACCACAGGCATGGTGGAGGTGGATGGGACGGACTCCGCTGCAAGGTTCTGTGGCCGCTGCAGTTCATTGCTGTGCCATATGGCTTCCGCTAGGGCAGAGAACCCTCTGTCATTTCACTGACAGTTTGAGCATAGATTGTTAGGGCGGAAATGTTTGCACTGATCTCAGCCCTGTTCCACACCATCTGACACACTACCCTGCTGGTGGCCCCCTGAATACAGTACCTGATGGCCTGCAGGTGTGCAGAGTGAGGGCGCTCAATCGTTTCCATCTCGAGCTGACTGCCCGCCATCAAATCCAGCCTTAGCATCAGCACGCTGTTAAACAGACTAGGCTGTCTGGGTGTGGGGTTCTGCATGGGCCAGGGCTGAAAGCAGGTGATGGTGTGTCCATGTCCGGCTCGCGTGTGGACATACATGTGTGGTGCAGAGGGCTCCGTGGAGATTGATGGTGCTGGTGGCGCGGAGGGATCCCTGGGCATTGATGCTGCTGGCGGTGTGGAGGGCTCCCTGGGGGATGATGGCACTGGCAGTCTGGATGGCTCCCTGGGGGCTGATGGCAGTGGCAGCACAGAGGGCTCACAGGGGATTGATGGCCTTCAGCAAGTGATGATTCTGGGCTGCTGTCCCCCTGTGGCTACTCAGTGGGTGTGACAGCAGGAGTAGCCTCTGTCTCAGTGGCTATAGTTGTTGGTGTTCGGGCGGGGCCTGCAGGGACACCTGCAGGCCTGGACTTGCTGGCTGCAGGCATCGCACTGCAGTTCATGCGCCGTGGCGAAGATCATGTGCACCTTTGTGGGCTGGTGGTTGCGGACCTTGAAAGACTTGTACAGACACTCCCTGATGGGCCTGCAGCATCCTCCTCCTCCTCCTACGAGGCCTCTGGTGATCCCTGGGTGTCTGTAGGGGACATTTGAAGTGTCATCAGGTATGGTTCACCCACGTGTTTGTTGGCATGCAAGACACAATTGAAAGGGTACAGTGTGTGACCCCACACATGTGGGCAGATGGCCATGATTGGCCTTGGGAGGATGCGTGTGGGGCCTGTGTTTGTGTAGGGCTGGGTGTGCATGCTGGGCCGGCTTATGTCTGACGGGCAAGCTTGTGGACCTTCATGGCCCGACATCGCCTCCCCGAGTGGCACTCACATGGTGGGGTTGGGAGGATGTCTTATTCTATGGCACTTTAATGGCTCCTTGGGACAATTCTGTGCTGCCAGCATGGCTGTACTGTGGTGCATGGTGATTGGCAGGCTCAGCACATGTCTGTGTGTGGGACATGTACTTCCTTGTGGCTTGTCTGACGTGCCCCCATGTGGCAGGCCTACTGGGACAGCTTCTTGCTGCGGTGACTGCTGCATGGTGTCATGATCATTCCCACACATCATTCATGCTGGCACAGGGTGCTCCAGTAGGGGTGTGGTGCACATGGCATTTGTATGGTCCACTTGCCTGTGATCCGGCTACTGTGAAGCTCAGGGGTGCCCTTGGTGCCATGCCCCATGGCTGATGTGGAGGGTGGCTGATGTGCCAACCCATCACTCTGCCCTGTTGGTGTGCTCAACTTCGGGGTATGAGGACTTGTATCCTTATCCACTGGGGCTTCCTATGCTGGGTTGTCATTTATGCATGCATTTTGGGGGACAGGGTCACTCACCTCCTGCCTCCTGGCTGCTGGCTCCCGCCTTTGCACTGCCGACTCCCTCTGTCCCCTCGAGGTTCAGCACTGTGTATTTCTCCTCCCAAGTGGTAAGTTCTAGTGGATCAGCAGGGCCTCCTCCTGTTGTCAGGGACTCCCGGCGGTGTTGGGAGAGCAGTCCCAAGCCCCTTACCCTCAGGTCGTTCCACCTTTTTCGGCAGTCCTCATCATCAAGGGGTACACTGGCAACTGCTGTCAACTTATGTGTGATGTTATGCAATATTGCTGTCTGCCGCTGCCCACTGGTCTTTCTTTTCCTGACTCCACACAGCTCCTCACAGTGGGCCACCATCTCATCTGTGAGGGCCACAAGCTCACCCTTGCTAAATATGGGCTATCTGAGGCAAGATTCGGCTTCCTTGCCTCTTAGCCTCTTGTTAGACATTTTAGATGGTTTGCAGTTCTGGATGGCTACAGGAAGTGGATATATCTAATGAATTGTTTTTTAAAAAATGGCCACCACGATGCTTCCCATTCTGGCGGTTACACAATTTCCGCCGGTGCTAATAGTGTCAGGGTCACCAGCGGTAGCGCTATTAGCACCATTTTTTTTTATCCAATGGATGCCATCTAAAAGAATCTTAACATCAATTTGTTGCAAACAATATCACATTTGAAAACTTCTATCCACTTTCATTTTGTTTCTGATATTCCCTGAAGGGAACAACAATTGCCATTTGTCCCCCACACCTCTCTCCTGTCCCCCTGGTCATTACACTCTGAATTTATTTTACCATTAGCTACTGTCCACATCTTTCTTAATCCCATTACCTCAACCATTGCTTGCTGTGATGTTCAAACTATATTTGCTTCTTTTTCCCCCAGAATGAAAATATATCATCATGCCCAGTTATAACATGGATATGCCCCAAGAATCCAGCATCCACCCTCGGGGTGGTGAGGGTGTGGGTTTGTTTGGCGTTAGTGAGGCAGACCTAGAAAGATGGTGCAGCAGTCCCACTCTGCCCCTCTGCACTGTCCACGCATTAACATCATCGTGCCAATACCTTTAATCATCAATGAGGAATTCAGCAGTCCAGCTTCAAGGGCTCAACCAGCCAGAGAAGTCCTACATTTACTGTTCAAGCCAGGTATGGACATGCATTACACATCCACTCTCTTCAACTCGTCTAGTGTCAGTGTGAAGTTTGTTCATCCAAAGGAAGGAGCTGCACAAGACACTCCAGCATGGGTTTTTAATGCACACATGTTGACAGGTAGCTCTTGTCATCTCACAGTTCTGGGGCTTGCAAGTGAGAGAGCCTATTCCTGGGAATGCCAAGGTAAGGGGGTTGGGGAGGCAGCACTCTCCTCCAGGATACAGCCTCCTGGCCTCCCGCCCACCACCGAAATTGCCCACTATCGTGGTGTCAGGCAAAAACATGACATCGATCAAGGGGATTTTCCCTATCATATGGTCCTCTGCCCAATAATGAGGTTGTACAGTTATGGAACCTAAAAACTATGTATAGCATCTTCATTGCCTCTGAGCCTTTTATTTTATTCCTCCAGTTCATGAGTGTGCCCTTTTTCGCAAGTATGTATGATACATTTTTATGAATGTGTGTGGCTCACTCCCATCATGGTCGCCTTCTCTCCCTGACATCACAATGTAATTAATGTTCCTATGTAGTTGCGGGGGATATGTAATTCGGTGGGATTTTGAATGAAGGGAAGTTATGAATACCGGGGGTGCATTGCAAATGAAGCATATAATAATGTATTACCAGGTGTTTTGTCTGAATTTGTAGCAGAGAGTAGAGGGCCTGTAGACTCCATTTATCCAAGATGGCCGCTGCTACAATTTATGAATCAGAATTTGTTCTATAACTCCTTTCAGAGTGATCCTATCAAATATTTTCTAAGGACCTTTTTGTTCACAATAAAAACAGAATAAAGAAGGTCCTTAAAAGAATTGACATCTCTTATTGTTAAGATGTTTCTGTTCACAGTTCGTTTTTTATTATTACCAAAATAAAATTTCATTTTAATACAGGTTCTGGTAATTGGCAAGAAAATTCAAAACATGTTTAATCGCAGGTGCAGCATAAAATTGTATTCTATCTTCCAGTAAAATCATTTTTTTTTTAAAATGTTGATGCCTCCAGAAATCGAAAGTCATTTAAAATTAGAACATCCAACATTGGCAACAAAAATAAAATGAATAAAAGAAAGAAATCTCCCCTGGTTAATACAAAATGATATGGAAAGTTTTAGAGTGTATTAAGAAGAGAGCCAAGCAGAACAATAATGAACACTTGAACGTAAATCTATGATTCAGCAACTTAACACCTGGAGAACTGAAAAATGAAAAAGCATCATGGCATTCAGAATGCTAAAAGCATCGTACTCACAAGGCAACATGGATTGAAGCAAAAGATTGCAGGGGGAGCAGTTATGTGAGCCAACCCCATCTATCTCCAGCTATAAATAAGAGGAAGAAGTAGAACGAAGCTATGCTAAAAGATCAAAAATATCTATGTACGACAGAAATAAGTGCTTCTTTTGCAATAAAGTTGGAAAAAGAATAAATCAATTATATTTGATCGCAACTGATTCAGCAGGAATCCGTTTGAAGAAAGCAGTGGAACTGTTTAACAATGAGAAATTGAATATTCGTCTTAGCGATTATACAGATCCTGGAGACCTACATGTAAGGGAAATTGCATATCACAAGCTATGTTGGAGCACGCATGTAGTGAATGTCTTATGAAGCAAGCCTACACTAAGTGGAAAAATGCAGCCAAATTCACTGTCTTAGAAAGCAACAAATACTGAATTTGTATCTTCAATCAGTGATTTTCTTCTTGCTTGCAACGTAGCAACAATGGGTAAATTGAAACGCTTTACAGGAAAATTGCAGCTAGCAATGGTTTAGAAGGACAGATTAAAACAAGAAAAGAAATATTAAGTTTCATAGAAGAAGAGCTTGAATGTATTGGCATTATTTTTAGTGATCCCAAAAGAGGAAATGAACCACAACGAGTCTCACTGAAAGTAACAGCAGCTGTTGAGTGCTGAAGAAGAATTTGAGGATATTGAGAAAAATATGAGAACCCTTCTTGAAGAAGCTATGAATTTACAGAGAGTCATACTAACTTGTGAAACATGGAAATTCACTGAAAGCTTTGAAGAAGTGAATTTGGCAGATGTTGTTCCATAGGAAGTTGTTCTTTTTTTGCAAGTGGTGCTGTCAGGGACAGATGGATATGAAAAGTAATTCAGAAAAGGTGGATATAACTGTACTGAACAGGGCTGTCACAGATGTTTATATATAAAATGCTATCACCACAGAAGGATTCCTATGCAAGCAATTCTACCGCAGTGCATAGCCATGAAATTCCCGAAGCAAGTGGTAGTTGGGCTCACAATACACATCCATCCACAGCAAATTCATCATTCAATAAATAGATAAAGTCCTTCGGTTTGAGACACTAATAACCACAGAGGTATGTTAGGGAGAATTCTCTGTTTAGGCTGAATTTCCTAACCTAGTGAGTCCCCCAGCAGCTTTGCTGGATTTCTGGAGTTTGTTTTTTTCCATCCTGCCAAGAGTGAGACTCTTTTTCTCCCACTCTTGGACATGAATGTGTGTAATTCCTTGGAACGTCCATGTGTTCTATGGGCTATGGTGTCTTTTACTCCATAGGGTCTCATATGTTTTGCTATGTGTGTTACAATGCACCCTCCGTGCCGTAGCACTGGGGCGTCCTAGCGGACCCCCATCATAGACTCCATACCCGGGGACTGACTACTGTCTCCCCGGGCATGTAAAGTCACCATTGGCTTTACTAGACCTAAATTTACTAACAGAACTAGTACAAACCATCCTATTGTGGACGTACTAGTAGGGGTAATTCGATTACTCCTGGGTCTGTTATTCGAGGGGGCACTGTCCCGTCCCCCCTCGTCGAGTTTTGGCTGATGGCAGTGGAAACTACTTGTTATATTCAACCCCGAATATATCCCTATGGGATTCTTCCCATTGTTGGAGATTAAAACCTTTTTTCCCGTTAATCTCTAACATACCACCGGTTTACTTATCTTAAATAAGTTTATCGGATGGTATTTTCTGCCAGAACTCGGTTTTTAAAATGGCGTCTGTGTTCGTCTCTGTGACTCCTAAACCAAAGGTCGAGCCCTTTGTTCCACTTTTGGCGGGCTTCTGTACAGAGACTCTCCAAAGTGGTGCCATTCTGTCTGGGTTACCACAGGGGTGTGGGAGGGGGTTTAGGCACCCTGGACCGAGTTGCCTTGCCAACTCCGGTCGCACTCTGGTGTGATTGGCCCAAGTGGTGAGCCTCCCCGCTCACCACTTAGCGTGTGTTGATTGACAACTAGGCTGAATGAATGGGGATTTTCTGCATAAAAGCAGGGCTTTTGGGACTGGATCTTTCGAAGTCGCCACAGGACCTAAGAATCCAACGAGGGTAAAGCTGAGCCGACTTGCAACAACGACACCTCCGGTGGAGCCCTGCTGAACCGACTCACCACTTCCCGACGACAGAGGAGATCTCCCTGCCGGAGAGTCTCTTCCCCTGACTGGTGGGAACAACCAGTCTCCTTTGCTTTTTCTTCGCCTCAGGACGCAGTGGTCGAATTGCCCGTGCAGAGCACCTCGGCAACCAGATAGCCACTACCCCTGTACCGCGACCAAAAGGTGGTGCCTTGTGACGGAGCACTCCGGGGCTGGTCTCTTCCCTGGTGGTGCAACGATCTTCAACTTTCCTTCGACGACGAGATCCTCTCTTCTCTTGGCAAAGACCGGACGTGCATCCACCACCAGGAACAACTGCCCCCGCCGGAGCTGTCTCTCCACAATCAAGGTACTGTGTCCGCCTGGCTTCCCTTGTTGCCGGATAGAGTGGGGTGTCTTAATCCTCGCCTTTCCATAGGGTCGCCTACAAGCTTTCTCTAGCGTGTTGTTCTGAACTGGTCCAATCTTCCGATAACAATTTGCTACAAAGACTCGAACGCATTTCCACTAAGATACTTTTTGGGACATATCGCCTCGTCTCTCTCCGAGTGGGCCTGGCCTCTGAACTTTATGATCTATCGTGGTTTTTGTCTTCTTGCCTTGCATTTGTCCGTGAAGTATTGAACTGTGTTGATTTCGTAACCTGCTTATTTTTCTCTCCCGTCCTAACGAATACTAGAGTGCCATCTAGGTTGAAGCATACACCTCTGTCTGTAAATAAGTGATGCTGGTAGAACCTAGACTTGTCGAACTATTGTTAGGGGGATTGATCTGTTTTCTTCGTAGAGTAATTGTAATTGAAGTGTTTGCCGTGATAGTGCCAAAGTGTTTTCTATAGATGTGCCGTTATAAATAAATACCTTTATATCTTTACACTGAAGCCTTGTTGTGTGTTTGCTTGTCCTACTGTGAAGAATTGCCCTATTTTGTATACTCCACATACTGCCTAACTCTTCTTGAGGGAAGTCTGACTGCTCAGCCACAGCTACCAAGTGAATCTGTGTGGTACAGACTGCTACCAAGTGGGTCTACTGCCAAACACCTGTAGTCCTAAATCTTTTGCAGTGGTCCCAGAGGGAACTGCACAGGTTTCCGCCTAACGCTGGTGTACAGCGGTGGGATTTGTATCGAGTATACAGTTTAGAGTGCTTTTCGACACTTTAGGATAACTAACCACAAAGCTTAGCACTAAAAAGCAACTTTCAAAAACATGTCTACTATGGAAGCTTACAGTCAAGAATCCTTGTCAGGTGAAAATACTGAGAGTTTACGAGCTCTCTGTAGGCAAGAGAATCTTTCTGTAAGAGGCAAGAAGTTAGAACTAATAGAGAGATTGCTGGCGAACCAAAGTCTGGGTACTGGTTCAGAGGAACCAATTTCTCCAGAAAATGTAGATAACAGCGATGGTGTTGATCTAAATCGTAATTCTGATGATAGCGATGAAGAGGCTGGAGAGGAAGGAGAGACTAACGAAACTGTCTCACCTGTTCCTCTACCTGCCTTACCAGCTGTACCTACGGGGCCCATACCAGGTCCCACATGTAACCCTGCTTATTTTGAACTTGAAAAAATGAAGCTCGAATTAGAATACAAACGGTTCTTGGCTCAATCTGAAAGAAACCAAGAGCTCGAGTTCAGACGGATGAATGCCCAGGCTGAGCAGAAGCAAGCTGAGTTAAGGCTCAGGGAAATAGAACTTAATCACGAGTTAGAGATGACAAAGTTGTCTGTGGAAAGTGCTTCTCTCTCCTCTGGTTCCTCTAGGAGCTCCAGTCCCAAAAGACCCCGGATGCCGAAGGAATTAGTGGGTATGTATGAACCGAGATTGGATGTGTTGGATTGGTTAAAACTTTTTGAGTACAATCATGGGCTCCAGGACATCACCGGGAATGACTTACTTCCCTGGTTGTTCTTTAGGCTCCCCCCTGTTGCGACTGATGTGGTAATGGAGTTGGGGGAGGCGGATAAGACGGATTACGAAAGTGTGAAACTAGCTTTGATAGCTAGATTTGGGAAGACCCCTTCCCAGTATCTTAAGCGGTTTAGAACCCTCAAAAAGCATGATGGTACCCCTTGGGCTACCTGGGTGAGTGAAGGGTTGAAAAACTTAGAGGGATGGATTAAGGGTTACAAAGTGAACACTTATGAGGGTATGAAGAATCTTTTTATGTTGGAGTCGATTTATGATGCCTGTTCTCCTGAGTTCAGACAGCACTGGGCTGATTCGAAGGAATTGGATTCCCGGAGGCTGGCTAGGGCTGCTGACTTATGGGTTGCCAACAGGGCTACTCATAAGGATTCTGGGGCAACTCAGAAAAAGGATGAGGGAAAACAGCCTAAAAAAGACTCAAAAGAGAATTCGAATAACTCAAATTCCAAAGAGGGCCCCAAACAAAACCAGAAGGGTAAGCCACAGGGAAAACCGCAGCAGAATAGTGTGTCTTCTGGTGCCAAACCGGAAGAAGGCCAGAACAAGCCACCATTCCAGAAAGCATTCGGTAAATGCTTTGTTTGTGGCTCGACTGACCACGTGAAAGGAAATCCCAGATGTAAGGGTAAACCTTCAGGGGTCCAGCTTGTCTCCTTAGCCTTCGCTCCAGAGGAGGAAGTCCAAATGGCAAGTGGAAACTTTCTACTGCTAGCTGATGAACCCATTGGAGTCTCAGCCAGCGTTTCTTTAGTATCTCTGGGGTTGTGGGAACAACAGAATTTAGATGTCTATAATTCTATCCCCGATAATACTAAAGAGTGTTATAAGGACAGTGTCCAGGTGAATGATCAGGAGACTCCTGCCATTAGGGACACTGGGGCCAGCATAACTGTGGTGGATAAATCGTTTTTTTCAGGCTGAGGATGTTGCTAAGGCACCCAAACGCCTCACCAAGTTAGCTGGAGGGCCTGTGCAGATGCTTCCCCAATTACCAGTTCTCATCCAGTGTAACGACATGACTGTGAAGATACCTGTCAGCATACAGAGTGAGGTACCAGGACGCGTACTGTTGGGTAACGATTTGAAAACTCTCGGAGTTGTGTCGCAAACTCCCAGACCTCCTAGTAAACGGTTACAGGAGCTAACCAGACCCGCAAGAGAGAGGACCATGCGCGGTACTCTCCAGGAGATGATGAAGAAAGAAATCACTCCTGCTCCACTAGAATTGTCGGCAGCTGTCTCGAAGAAATCAGAAGCGAAAGGGAAACCTAAGACTTCTACCCCGAAACCAGCAGCCAGCATTTCAGTGCAGCCAACCAGGACTTCCCCGCGGTTGTCCAAAAATACACCCGTAACTCCACCTCCAGCTGAGGCTGAGAGGGAGGTACAACCCTGTGTGGTAGAATTAGACTCTGACGAAGAGCTAATGGAAGGCCAGGAACTCATTGGAGATCTGGATCCTGTTGACCATCCTGAGCTGCAGTCTTTACTGGCAGAAGGTGGACCCAGCAGGGCAGACTTCAGTAAGGGACAGAGAGAATGTCCAACTCTGGAAGGTCTTCGCCACCAGGCAGAAGCTCAGGCTGAAGGGCAAGAGCCTGGGAAATACAGGTTGCACTGGGAAGATGGCCTCTTCTACAGTGAACCGACCGAGTCTGCACCTGGAGACTACAAGCGGCTTGTAGTACCCCAAGAGAACAGACCACAGTTCTTGCAGTTAGCCCACGAGATTCCTTTGGCTGGTCACTTGAGTTTCAAGAAGACTAAGGAATGGCTCTCTCTCTACTTCTATTGGCCAAAGATGGGGGCCGAAGTAGAAAAACACTGCAGGAGCTGCCACACCTGCCAGACCTCTGGTAAGGTTGGCTCCAAGAATGTGGCACCTTTAGTGCCTCTCCCAGTTGTGGGAGTCCCGTTTGAGAGAGTAGGGATTGACATTGTTGGTCCCCTTGATCCTCCAACCTCCTCAGGCAACAGGTTTATACTTGTTGTAGTAGACCATGCTACTGGGTATCCTGAGGCAATTCCTATGAGGACTGTTACAGCTCCGGCTGTGGCTAAGGCCCTCCATGGTATTTTTACTCGGGTCGGGTTTCCTAAGGAAGTAATCACTGACAGGGGGTCAAACTTTATGTCCCACTACATGAAAGCCATGTGGAAAACCTGTGGAGTTACTTACAAGTTCTCAACAGCTTACCACCCACAAACCAATGAGTTGGTAGAACGGTTCAACCGAACCATGAAGAGCATGATAGGTGCTTTAGAGGAACCCCTTAAGCGTAAGTGGGACCTTCTACTGCCATGCCTTCTATTTGCTTATAGGGAAGTCCCTCAGGAGGGAGTAGGTTATTCTCCCTTCGAACTTCTCTATGGTCATCCCGTCAGGGGTCCATTGGCCCTGATTAAGGAGGGGTTGGAGAGTGCTCCTTTCCCCCAAGCCAGTCAGAGTGACTGACTACGTGATGGGTCTCCGGAGGAGAATGTCGCACATGATGACGGAAGCAAGCGATAACTTGAAAGCTGGACAAGCATTGGTCAAGCACTGGCACAACCAAAAGGCTAACATGGTTGAGTTCGCTCAAGACCAGCTCATTCTCGTTATGATCCCAACAAGGCAGAGGGCCTTGCAAGACAAATGGATGGGACCCTTCAGAGTCGTGGGTAAACTCGGAGAGGTCAACTATCTGGTGGACTTGGGCAATCCCAAGGAGGCTCCGACAGTCTTCCACACCAACCGACTCAAAGCGTATGTCTCAAGACCTGATGTAGGAGCATTGCTTCTAGCATCATCCGAGGAAGAAGAAGAGAGTGAAGCTCTTCCGGATCTCCTCAGAGGCTTACCTTTAGACGAAAAAATTGAAGGAGTAAATCTCTCCTCCAATCTGACACCCGAGCAACAAGAAGAGTGCAAATCTATGCTGAATCAGTTTGCCTCTCTGTTCTCGCTTTCGCCAGGCTTGACCCCATGGGGCCAGCATGACATACTCACTGGTGACTGTCTGCCAGTCAAAAGCAGAGGATACCGAATGTCAGAAAACGTACGAACCCACATAAAAGGTGAGGTCAGCAAGATGCTCGATCTCGGGGTAATAGAGCCCTCTACTAGTCCATGGTCTAGCCCAGTTGTGTTAGTACCAAAGGCCGGATCTAAAGAGCTTAGATTCTGCGTGGATTATAGAGCTCTTAATGCAGTCACCAAGACTGATGCCCACCCTTTGCCAAGAACAGATGAGTTGGTGGATAAACTTGGCGCCGCCAAGTTCCTCAGCACATTTGACTTGACGTCAGGCTATTGGCAAATAGCCCTGACAGACCATGCCAAGGAGAAAACTGCATTTTCTACCCCCGTTGGCTTATACCAGTTTAAGGTAATGCCTTTCGGATTGAAGAATGCACCTGCTACGTTTCAACGGATGGTAAACCAGGTTCTGAATGGGATGGAGGACTTCTGCATGGCATACTTGGACATAGCAGTGTTCAGCAATTCCTGGGAAGAACATGTAACCCACCTGAGAGATGTTTTGCAGGCTCTTGGACGAGCCAATCTGACCATAAAGGCGAGTAAATGCCAAATTGGACAGAGTAAGGTAGTCTATCTTGGACATGAGGTAGGAGGTGGGGAAATAAGGCCTTTGCTCAGTAAGATTGAAGCTGTGCAAAATTGGACAACACCTACTACTCAAACCCAAGTCAGAGCCTTCCTAGGCCTCACTGGGTATTACAGGAATTTCATAGAGAACTATGACACCATAGCTTCTCCACTGAATGTCATCTCCTCGCCCAAATTTCCTAAAAAGGTTAGGTGGAACGAGGAGTGCAACCAGGCTTTTGAAAACCTGAAAAAGGCTCTTTGCCAAGCCCCAGTACTCAGAGCTCCTGTTTACCACCAACACTTCATTGTACAGACAGATGCTTCAAATGTAGGGATAGGTGCTGTACTCAGTCAACTGGATGGGAAAGGTAGGGAGCACCCCGTTTGCTTCATCAGCCGCAAGCTGAAGGATCCTGAAACAAGGTGGGCAACAATCCAAAGAGAGTGCTTTGCTATCGTGTGGGCTCTGAAGAAGTTTAGGCCGTACTTGTGTGGTTCTACTTTTGTCATTCAGACTGACCACCAACCCTTGAGATGGTTAATGCAAATGAAAGGGGAAAACCCAAAACTATTGAGATGGTCGATCTGCCTGCAAGGGTTCGATTTCACCATTGAGCACAGGTCAGGGTGTCACCACCAAAATGCTGATGGTCTCTCTAGGATGTATGTCATCGACTAGAGGTATGAGATTCATCCAGGAGTGGATTAAATCCTCCTGTCCCTTAGTCTGGGGGCGGCGAGTGTTAGGGAGAATTCTCTGTTTAGGCTGAATTGCCTAACCTAGTGAGTCCCCCAGCAACTTTGCTGGATTTCTGGAGTTTGTTTTTTTCCATCCTGCCAAGAGTGAGACTCTTTTTCTCCCACACTTGGACATGAATGTGTGTAATTCTTTGGAACGTCCATGTGTTCTATGGGCTATGGGGTCTTTTACTCCATAGGGTCTCATATGTTTTGCTATGTGTGTTACAACGCACCCTCCGTGCCGTAGCACTGGGGCGTCCTAGCGGACCCCCATCATAGACTCCATACCCGGGGACTGACTACTGTCTCCCCGGGCATGTAAAGTCACCATTGGCTTTACTAGACCTAAATTTACTAACAGAACTAGTACAAACCATCCTATTGTGGACGTACTAGTAGGGGTAATTCGATTACTCCTGGGTCTGTTATTCGAGGGGGCACTGTCCCGTCCCCCCTCGTCGAGTTTTGGCTGGTGGCAGTGGAAACTACTTGTTATATTCAACCCCGAATATAACCCTATGGGATTCTTCCCATTGTTGGAGAATAATACCTTTTTTCCCGTTAATCACTAACATACCACCGGTTTACTTATCTTAAATAAGTTTATTGGATGGTATTTTCTGCCAGAACTCGGTTTTTAAAATGGCGTCTGTGTTCGTCTCTGTGACTCCTAAACCAAAGGTCGAGCCCTTTGTTCCACTTTTGGCGGGCTTCTGTACAGAGACCCTCCAAAGTGGTGCCATTCTGTCTGGGTTACCACAGGGGTGTGGGAGGGGGTTTAGGCACCCTGGACCGAGTTGCCTTGCCAACTCCGGTCGCACTCTGGTGTGATTGGCCCAAGTGGTGATCCTCCCCGCTCACCACTTAGCGTGTGTTGATTGACAGCTAGGCTGAATGAATGGGGGTTTTCTGCATAAAAGCAGGGCTTTTGGGACTGGATCTTCAGAAGTCGCCACAGGACCTAAGAATCCGACGAGGGTAAAGCTGAGCCGACCTGCAACGACGACACTTCCGGTGGAGCCCTGCTGAACCGACTCACCACTTCCCGACGACAGAGGAGATCTCCCTGCCGGAGAGTCTCTTCCCCTGACTGGTGGGAACAACCAGTCTCCTTTGCTTTTTCTTCGCCTCAGGATGCAGTGGTCGAATTGCCCGTGCAGAGCACCTCGGCAACCGGATAGCCACTACCCCTGTACCGCGACCAAAAGGTGGTGCCTTGTGACGGAGCACTCCGCGGCTGGTCTCTTCCCTGGTGGTGCAACGATCTTCAACTTTCCTTCGACGACGAGATCCTCTCTTCTCTTGGCAAAGACCGGACGTGCATCCACCACCAGGAACAACTGCCCCCGCCGGAGCTGTCTCTCCACAATCAAGGTACTGTGTCCGCCTGGCTTCCCTTGTTGCCGGATAGAGTGGGGTGTCTTAATCCTCGCCTCTCCATAGGGTCGCCTACAAGCTTTCTCTAGCGTGCTGTTCTGAACTGGTCCAATCTTCTGATAACAATTTGCTACAAAGACTCGAACGCATTTCCACTAAGATACTTTTTGGGACATATCGCCTCGTCTCTCTCCGAGTGGGCCTGGCCTCTGAACTTTATGACCTATCGTGGTTTTTGTCTTCTTGCCTTGCATTTGTCCGTGAAGTATTGAACTGTGTTGATTTCATAACCTGCTTATTTTTCTTTCCCGTCCTAACGAATACTAGAGTGCCATCTAGGTTGAAGCATACACCTCTGTCTGCAAATAAGTGATGCTGGTAGAACCTAGACTTGTCGAACTATTGTTAGGGGGATTGATCTGTTTTCTTCGTAGAGTAATTGTAATTGAAGTGTTTGCCGTGATAGTGCCAAAGTGTTTTCTATAGATGTGCCGTTATAAATGAATACCTTTATATCTTTACACTGAAGCCTTGTTGTGTGTTTGCTTGTCCTACTGTGAAGAATTGCCCTATTTTGTATACTCCACATACTGCCTAACTCTTCTTGAGGGAAGTCTGACTGCTCAGCCACAGCTACCAAGTGAATCTGTGTGGTACAGACTGCTACCAAGTGGGTTTACTGCCAAACACCTGTAGTCCTAAATCTTTTGCAGTGGTCCCAGAGGGAACTGCACAGGTTTCCGCCTAACAAGGTAATGAAATGCATAGATGAGCGTGGAAGATCTTACATTCCATCACAGTTGGTCAGAGACAGATTTGTCTATTGTGCTACTGACAACATTGACTTCCTCGAGGAGACTCTGTATGGAAAAGGAACTTTGCACTGTACAGTTATGGTGGTCTATCATGAGAAGGAGGAGTCAGATGTCCTAAGCCCAATTGAAATATCAGGACCATTGTCATTTCAATCACTGCAGAAGAACCCGTAATCCCTGTCTGAGGTCATGTCTTACAACATTCCCCCAGGATGTAGATCCCAGAACCCTGTAAGCAGTCAAATTGTTTTACATTCCAATAGGCTTGAGGACCTACTTTGCATTGTGGCGGAAGTCTTCAAGAATGTTTTGATGAACAGTTGCTGGATACACATTGTGATCTCACTGAAGAAACCGACAATGTCAGAACCATTCACTACAGTTGCGACTTGATCAGTGTACAATTCCATTATAAGTGATCCTCCTCCAACTAAAGAAACTAGAGTCTGTGTACTCCCACTCATAGATGCTAGCCCAACAAGCACACAAATGCAACTGACATTCCTGAAGAAGTTGGAGAAAATAAAATCGGTTGTCACCCCAGAATCAAAAACAGTTGTAACATTGGATCTTGGCCTTTGCAAGCCTGTCTTAAAATTAGCTATGGCTATAAAAGACTTGTGAAAGAACTGGATACTTAGAACAGGTGAGCTGCATATAATAATGGTGATGCTTCGTGCTATTGGTTCTTTCTTGGATGGTACAGGCATTGAGACCACCTTAGCTGTACTTTATAATGCAAATGTTGTGTCGAAGATTCTATCAGGGAAGTGCGTAAGGAGAGCAGTTGAAGCACAAAAGTCACTGAGGCTTGCACTTTTCAAATGCATCATCAATTAATTCTACAGAGAGGATGTTGAAATCAAAGAAGGGATGGTACCTGAGCTTAGGAAGTTTCTCAAAAGTTTCAATGTGGATGATTCCCAGAAACAAAATCTGTCGATAATTATGTTAGGACAGTTCTGGCAAATTTCAATGGATGGTCAAAATAGAAGCATTTGAGGCTAGAGAATCTCAAGAAAAACCAACACTCAAAGTTGCTCTTCAGTACATTATTATGGTGAAGCACACAAGTCATGTTGGGATTTACATCTTGCACCACTTGAAGAATTTGATAAGTACTCTTCCCCCCCTTGATTTGATAAGCTAAACAAGTATGATACCAGGCCTACTAGAAATGAAACAGCTTGAAAGCAAACAACCACAATTGTGGAGTGGTTTTCGGAAAGGCAATTGGGTAGTCAGTAAGACAAAAGTACCCGTTTGTGCTTTAGGTTCAGATGAAGCTCTGGAACATCAACACTGTGCAATGAAAGTACTTTGTGGTGTGGTTAATATCACTAAAAAGAAACAGACTCTAACATGACTATTTCTAGCCTTTCCTGAGCTGCCATGACATGCCATGACCTTGCAATTGAATTCAACAAGAACATAGAACCTTATCTGCTCAAGTATAATGAAACAAATTTAGTATTTGATACCTACCTAGAAAGTTCACACAAGACCTCCATGCAAAGGGTAAGCAGGACAAGCAACACCTGTTGAGAACAAAATCACAGATTCTACAAATATTTAAAATGTTGCCATGCCTCCTATTGCATTCTAATACTAAAGATGAGCAAACAGCTTACCTCTCAAATAAAGCAATTCTGCATTCACAGAGGATAGCAAGAAGCTTGGTAGACAGGTGGCAAAATGAAGCCAAGTCATCAGATGGAAATGATGTTGGGGACATTGAAAGCACACATAAGGAGGCAGACACAAAAATAATTTTTCACTCCCTTTATATCTCACATTGTCATGCTACTACCATCCACATTCCAATATTTGTGTCCTTTCACTGTGGTGGTGCCTATTGTTCCCATCCTGTCAGGATGTTTGTCACAGGAGTTGGAACTAATTGAAGATGTATAGATCTCAACTGTGCTTGCTCCTGCTAAGAGCCTGAAAGGTGTAGGTATTACTAGGCCTTCATGTTATTTCAGGGCGTGATGTTACCAGGTGCTTTACATAGAAAGAAAAACTATCTTTCTGGAAAGTCTTCAAAACTTCAGAAAAAAATCATTCAAGCTTTGAGAAGACTTGGAATTCTAGAAGAATTTAAGAAGGAAGATGAATGATTTATAGAGCGCTTAATTTGTCAAGTCTACTCACCAGGAACAAAGATTTCAGACATTGGGCAACTGCGTTGGTGGATGTTCACAAAAAAAGAGATCCAAGGTTGAAAATCTGCCACCAACAAGATCCACTCTAAGACTATACATCTGAAGGACTACTACCAGGTGATGGAATGGCGATGTGCTGATCAGCAACACCCGAATCTCCCAGAGCCATCACAATCTGGCTGGGAGAAGGCAGATAATCAATATTCTCCAACTATGTGTACGCTTCCATGTGTCAATCACACAGCTGGCTAGAAGAATTTAAGAAGGAAGATGAATGATTTATAGAGCGCTTAATTTGTCAAGTCTACTCACCAGGAACAAAGATTTCAGACATTGGGCAACTGCGTTGGTGGATGTTCACAAAAAAAGAGATGCAAGGTTGAAAATCTGCCACCAACAAGATCCACTCTAAGACCATACATCTGAAGGACTACTACCAGGTGATGGAATGGCGATGTGCTGATCAGCAACACCCGAATCTCCCAGAGCCATCACAATCTGGCTGGGAGAAGGCAGATAATCAATATTCTCCAACTATGTGTACGCTTCCATGTGTCAATCACACAGCTGGCTAGAAGAATTTAAGAAGGAAGATGAATGATTTATAGAGTGCTTAATTTGTCAAGTCTACTCACCAGGAACAAAGATTTCAGACATTGGGCAACTGCATTGGTGGATGTTCACAAAAAAAGAGATGCAAGGTTGAAAATCTGCCACCAACAAGATCCACTCTAAGACCATACATCTGAAGGACTACTACCAGGTGATGGAATGGTGATGTGCTGATCAGCAACACCCGAATCTCCCAGAGCCATCACAATCTGGCTGGGAGAAGGCAGATAATCAATATTCTCCAACTATGTGTACGCTTCCATGTGTCAATCACAAAGCTGGCATGCTGTGCATACATCAAAGGTTGGTGTGTTGTGCGTTGCAAATGCAAAGCTCAGTTACTAAGGTGAACCGAACTGTGAAAGTGTGGTGGCGTCAAAAGCTCTTTGATAACAACGATTTTGTAGATGATGAAAATGAGCTCTGGGATCCAGAGGATGACCTGTAAAACCCTAATTTCTCTCTTGAAATGTAAATCGCTATTGTAGTTTTAAGAAATAGTATATTTCAACAAGAAAGTTGCAAATTATTTCAAACATTCTAATTTAGTGAGCATACATTTGAAGGTTTGCAATGAAGTAGCAATAATTTACGAGGCTGTATCTCGGAAACGGTAAAAGATAGACAAAATTCCTTGTATGAACCTTTCTATTCCTTTGATCATGTTTAACAAAAAATCTACTTAGCACATTTTTCATAGAACCACCGTAAAAGCAGTTACAGCTCAAAAACAAAATGAGTATCCGTAACAGTGGCATCTTGAATTAATGGCGTCACACAGGCCCTCTGCCACACATTGAGACAAAATCCTGGTAGTACATGATTACATGCTTCATTATCAGTGCATACCTTCCCTTCATTCAAAATCCCACGGACTAGGTTATTGTGACAGATGCCCCTCAACTACTGCTTCGAAGGCAAATCCCAAGCCTTCTCAATCCTTTCCTACTTTTAGATGAATGATTATTGTTGATGAATTTTTGGGTCAAAAGTACAATATGATGGAAAAGTAAAACCAAGCAATTATATCAAGTCAATTGTTGCTACATGAAAGCGAAAAGATGCATTCATTGCATACTCTTTCATGCAGACACCACCTTTGACTAAAAGTTACTGAAGATACACCTGACACATACCATTTAGCACTGGGAAAACCCCCATTGTCATACCAAAAACTCTTGTTCGAGTTGTATCCATTTAGCTTTTTTATAATATGTTTAGGAATTGTTGCTGAACTTTAATTTCACGCATGGACCTCTATCCCATTATTTAATATATGTGTTCATTCTCATGACGTTCCTCATATGACATGTATTTTTCTAGCAAACAAATGTCCTTAATCTATCTTTCTCCCTCGTAGGATGTTGTCCTCATAACTAGACACAATATTTGAGATAGATCATTAGAAGTGAAGTGAGCATTGGTAGCAAAACCTTTTGATTTAGTTCCTTGTGCATCACAACATTCCTGTGCTCGCCTCTCACTTCATCACATTGTTTATCATTCTCTCAGCATTCTATATTATAACTCACGGAGTGACGAGGCACTCCTCCTTGGCCAATTTCCATCCCATGTAAGCTGGTAGGCCTCGGAAGACTCATTATGGCTTGGAAATTGGTCAGTGAGGCGGAGCCGCGTGCTCCCCTTTGTGCACCACAGGTAGGGCTTTCAGCACAGTGCTCCTTCTCATCACGGGAGCGCCATGCTGCGAACCCCACCTCCAGTCTGGACGGCTTAATTGCACCCACGCCTGACAGACAGGGCCCGGATATGGTGAATACCCCCTTCTCACCTTATTGATGTCAGGGATGATGACTCCACCCTTTACTGAATCTTTGCTGGGCCATATCTGAGAAATGCAGGCTGGGTACAATCCTATCCCTGCCCCTCCCCCCCTTATCATGCTGTATATGGTTGCTGGGAACTAGCTAGCACCCAACAACCACACTAGGCAGATTGCTTTTGTTTGTGTGTATTTTTTGTATCCCGCTCTAAAGGGTGACAATAGCTCCCGCCCTCTGGTCACTCTGGGAGTGATGGCCCCATGAACTTTGTTAAAGCCCTTCGCTGCGGTCAGGCCTTTAACTCGGGCTTCAGGGCCCATAGCTCGCAGTTAGTCCCTCCAGCTAGGTCTGTAAAGCTTCATTATAATGACAAGATCAATCTCTTGCTTTGTGTCTTCAAGAACATGCCTCCCATCCTTCCCCAAGAGTGAAGTCTGGTAATTTTCCATTAGGAAACATTACCTCTGGTGTCATTAAGGTGTCCGTCATTCAGCTTTCTTTCTTCATATATATTTGCAACTCATATTTGGATTCCACTATCCAAATTTCACTGTGTGTGAATGCACACTGGAGTCCTTGCAAGAAGTTTCCCTGTGAGGTCCATCTTCAAATGCACCTGTGCTTTGTTATTCCACTATCATTGCATGGTGAGAATGGTAGAAATGTTTCCTCAGCCAGTTAGTTACTTAAGACTTAATGTGGCCTTATACTTGTGAAAGTGGTCATTCCCCAAAATACAAACCCAAAACTCAGAATAAATGGATGCACCCCAATAGGGAATGAGACCAGGAGAAAGAGTGCGAGTCAACCAATGTATGGTTTATATAATCCTAAAATGACGCATGCAGAGGACTCTGCTGCTCCGAGAGCGCTCTGCCAACAATACAGTAACATGACATTTTAACCACAATACTCGTCATTGGTGGCGATTTCTATAAGTGTTAGATGGTGTCACTTCATTGGCTCGTTTAGCTAATACATTATACACTATAAGGTGACGGTGCTGCTTGATTGACTGATGCTGAACTTGTTGCTTCTTGTGGCATGTGGGTCAGCTGTGCTCACCTGGGACGGGCGAAGGTCAGGCTGAGTCCGCACCATCAGTCGTCTAACTAATCTAAACTACACAGTAATTATTGGCACGTAGTGATTAATATAAGACATAAAACTTTATACAAAATATACAGGCTTGTCTATAAATTGTAGAAAAGGAGGCACATTCTTGACCTTGGCCTCAGTGGGGACAGGGGCGCAGTGGTACAGGTGCCTTATCTGAGAGTGCTCTCCTGAGATTCATCGACATGGCGCCTCATGGTTCAAACAAATGTATTGATAGTTGTTAGTTTAGGGAGAATGTATGATCACTCTGGATTAGTTATATGGGGGGCCATCTAGGGTGGCCCATGGGGATGGGTCCCACTGTCTGCTACATGAAAGAAACACAGGGGAGCAAGGGTTACACAGGCAATAATTCCTAAAGGTGGGGAGGTTGGAGGAACTGGGCAGGTTTGTAGAGGCGGATGTATTTCACAAGCCAGGCTTTGGCCTGTCACACACAGGGCAATGATCTCAGAGGAAGAGAAGAAGTACATTGTTAGTTTGCAACAATTTGCACCCAAGCTTCCGTGAGAACAGGACAGCCATGGCACAGACAGGGGAGGAGGAGGTGGGGGTGGGCTGGCAGTGCGCGGCGCTGGAAGATGGGAGAGAGAGGTTATTAGAAATCACAGTGCGGCCTAGCAAAAGATGGAGTCAGGAATAATACAAAATGGAATCTGGGGATGTGCGAGATGGAGTTTGTTATGTGTCATGCAATGGCTTCCAAGCTCTGTCGCCAGTAGCCTGGACCCAGGGACATCTCCAGCAATTGAATGGGCATAACTTCCACTTCACTTCATAAGGGCTGTAGGGGGGGTCTTTTCTTACATTCCCCCCTTTCATTACATCTAAAGTAACAAAGATGCTAGGGACCTCAAACGTGTGCGTTTTTCTGCCTCTAACACTGCTTCATCCCAGGGAGGGGTCCCCTTGATGGGCATCCACACCCTACAGACAGATCTCAGGCCTTGTCCCCTTCTGGCATATTCATCAGGGGTGCAGGCCATATAAATGCACCCCCCTTCCCCAGCCAGATCCACCCATACCTCCTTGTAACATTCTAACTCATAGGGTTCTTTAGTAGTGTAAGTCGTCTACTCTGTCCCTTGTGTTATACTCCACGGTCATTCGAAATTTAGGTTCAGGGTTCTCTCCTGTTTGTACTTGGCCATCCCTTGCAACCTGTGGCAACTTTGTTGGGCTATCCATTGTCACCATCATCATTGCACTGTTGGGGAATGATTTTGCACATCATCAAATCCCTACCAGACACACAAAAAGTCAGCAGAAAAGGTACTACGATGGGCACTAGCAGCTTCATGACAGTCCCAAGCCACAATGGTACTGATTCAAAAAGTGCATCGTACCAGTCACTATACTGTAGGTCATCTTCATTCTTCATACTTTCGCCGAGATTGTGTACTGCAGCTATCACGTGTGATAATGTCCCATTGTCAGCATCGGCAGAAGGCACGAACGTGCAACATGCACTCCCGATTTTTCGGCAAACACCACCATCCATTGCTGTGAGTAGGTCTAGCACATACCTATTCTGCATGGTCATCAACCTTAGGGGTCTAAGTTCCACCATGATGACGTTGAACCCTTCTTCAGTGTCATTTGCCAATTGGAACAATTCCCAGCTAATGATTTGTAACCATCTGGCATTTGCTCGAGCCTGGATATTTGGTATGAGTGATGCAAAATTGTCTCTGCTGACGTGAAAAGCTTGAATTTGCCAGGTATTTGCGCCAAGAATTCAGAAGAGTCTGTGGAGATGTAATTCGAGGCCCTCTTTTTTTGAGACACTTTGTTGTGCAGCTCATTTTCCGACAATACGTCATACATAGGTGGTTCTTCGGTTGTTGACTGGGGTGCTGGAGACATCTTGGCTGGCATGATATCTCAGGAATTACCATCGGGCCGAAAGCAGCATGGCCAGGGCACAATTACCTCTCCATGATGGCGGGAGGTGCAATTATGCCTGTTTTCCGCGCACCCAGTAAGTGTCCATTAAAGCCGCTGTTCCTTTCTTTATGTCAGGCAGGATAAGTATCTTGTTGCAGTGCTTGTTTGCACCCATGGGCACTTTCCCTTCTCTGTGGAAACACAGTTCGTATTGTAGTTTACGCTGGACCTTGATTGGTTTTTCGAGAGCTGTTTGTTACCTAGGTCAGTTTGGCAATGTGCTGAGACCAGGATGGAGCGTATTTTTTTTCGGCCCATTGATATTTTTCATCAAATAGTCCTCATAATGCTTCGGCTTTACACATCACTGTTTCTTCTTGGCATCCATTCTCTGTGAACATTGTCCCTTCTATGACAAAAAATGGTTCTTTTATGCATAGCACTCCTTGTTGCTTGCTGTGGCAGGTTTTCTCATTTTCAAGCATTTGAAACAAGACAGTGTGTGCTTGGAAGGTACTCCGAATTCGACACAGTGCAAGATGATTAAGTCACTGGGCGCCTGCAATAGGAATTTCTTGGAGTATTAGGACTTTAGGTGTTCCCGAGGCATGGGGTATCAAGAAGCACACATATCAACTTTCATTAGTTGCTTGTTTAGCCATGGTGCTCATGTCAGCATACCATGAATTTGTTTCATCTCGGTGGTGTTGGTCTTCGACTGTATCTAAGCCAAGACCATGATATGCATCATATCACTTCCGTCCTGCCCCCCTTTTCCTTCTACTACTGCACCCTGGACCATTATGTAACTTCATTAGCCTCTGTTGGGGATAGGGAAATGCCATAAACCACCTTTGTGCTGTGTTCGTTACTTGGCTGCCAATACTGTGGAGTGGAGGGGGTGAGTGGGGTAAGAATTTCACTCCCAACATGCATGTGATTGTCGCTTGAGGTAGGATCTGAGGTTGTCTGTACATTAACATGTGGAAACATTAACACATCATGAGGTAGACTGTTTTCATGATATACATTAAATTCATTTTCATCTGCATCCATTATTGAGTATTCGACCAATGGTGCCCTAATAGTTGTGTTTTTATGCAGAGTAGCGGGATTTGTGGAAACATTGTCGGTCCAAATCAGTTAAAAACCTTCCTATATCAGGTGGGTCCCTTCTTGTATCAGTTTTACCCCCCTCTTTTATATTTTCAATAATAAAAGAAATTGCCCAGTACAGTCCTAAACATATTAATATTGTTGAGAACACAATAGCAGTAAAACGCAAGCCGCACTCATAGCAGTAGGCTCTAGTGGCAGTAATATTTCCCCTACTGCTAACTACAGTTCTAGCGCTGCCATTAAGAGAGAGAACGAGAGAGAGAGAGAGAAAGAGAGAGAGAGAGAGATAGCAGGGAAAGTGCAAATTATAGTGAACACACTTTTAGAGAACAGACTAAGATGGAGGTAGATAGGGGACAAATCATAAATGCATATTTGTCAATTATATAAATATTGTAATATCTTGCTTTTTCAGTAATTATTTACATCAGCTTTTTTTCCCCCCTATGTCCTTATTTACTCACTAATTTGTAATTTCCCTTAGGGTACAGCTGTGCTTTGTTGCCCTTGCTCTTCTCCTTCTGGCACTGTATCGCTGTGTGCTTTACTGACGTCAGAGAGGTGTATCCAATATTTCAGGCCCTTAACTTTCACTGCAGATGGTGTGCAATACACTACTTCATAAGGGCCATGAAATCTTGGAGAATTCCATCTTCTCAAAAAACTCCTAATGTACACCCATTCTCCGGGCATTAGCTGTGTATCGGGACTATCTGCTGCTGCAGTGTTTGTCAGTTTCACTTTCTCGTGTCAATGGGGGGTGCAACCTGTTTTACTATACTTCTCACTGCACGTGTGAGTTGGGTCAAATAAATTCTTTAAACTCTTCACCCAGTATCGTGGCTGCTCTATGTGCGTCAGATGTCCTTCTAATTGGAGAGATTGGGATTGGCATATGTCTCCCTGTTACTATTTTGTGTGGGGACAAGTGGTGGTCTTTGCTTGGCTGTGTGTGCAATTGAAACAGCGCTAGGGGCAGGCAATACAACCAATTTTTCTGAAGGGTGTGACACAATTTTGACAGCCTCCTTTTAAGGAGGCCACTGATTTTTTCAACAATCCTGTTCGCTTGCCGGTGGTAAATGGAATATAACTTGTGTTTTATTCCTAGCAGGGACGTCACTTCTTTGAATAGGTCATTTACAAAGTGGGTCCCGTTGTCGGAGCGTATGATGTCACAAATTCCCCATTGGGCGAAAACCACTCTTACTAAAAACACATTTTACATGTGGGTGGGCGCAGGGTCCTGCCTCCACCCAGTGTAAAATGAATCAGAATGCCACAATGAGATATCTTGCTCCATTGCACCTTTCCCCCATGTCTGCATAATCAATATGCAATTCATGGAAGGGTCTGATGGGGCGGGCAACGTTCCTCGTAGCGTTCTCAAAGACATACCTGAGCTGATTCCGGACATGTTGTGCCTTCGATAGTCAATTTTCTTATGTGTTCCTACAATTGTGGGACAAACCAATCTTCCTGTATATCTGCTACTATGTTTTGCTTTGCAGTGTGTGCTGGGAAGTGCAACTGTTGAAATGCAATTTGTAAAAGCTAAAAAGGGCATTACTACTTTTCCTGTGCTATCTTGGTTCCACAGGAGATCTGTTGCTGATGCGTGCACCCCCTCTTTGGCCACATGTCGTGTTCTTCTATTGGAGCTCTTTTTTGTAAATCTATTATTTGTGAAACTGACATTGAGTTATATCCTGCTTCTCTCTCCTCCTGTACATTTCCTTTTAGTATGTATTCTGCTATTTGGGGCTTTTGAGAGTATGCTGTCTGTTTCGCAGCAGCATCTGCTGCCGCGTTTCCCAATGATATGATGTCACTGTTATTAGTGTGTGCTTGGCACTTTACTAGGGCCACTACAGAGGGTTCTTTTAGGAGCTCTGTGTGCTGCACTGGGGATCCATCTGCCCTCCTGAAACCTCTCCTTCCCCACCTTGACAACCCACCATGTACGGTTGTGGTCATGTATCACGAATCAGAATATGTTGTCACTGCGCACCCCTTTGCCATGTGTAATGCTTCAATTAGTGCTACACGTTCTGCCGCCTGTGCTGAAAAATGCATGGGTAATGCATCCCCCAATCTCACAACTGCTGCTCCTACATGCTTTTCCCCTGTCTCTGGGCATATTGATGCTGATATGTCCACAAGATACACTTCACCCTCCTCTAGGGCATTCTCATTTGCTTTGGGAATGTCATCGCCCTCCCCTTCATATGTGGCACAATCATGATTGTGCATGTCTTCTACTGTGCATGGTTCTGTGATGAATGTAGCTGGGTTTACTGTTTTGCAGTGTGCTATGTGAATGTTGGAGCTAGAAAGTATAATCTTGTATGCTGTTGCTCTTTGCGATGTGAGTGTGGATTTGGATTTGTCGGGAATTGCGAATAAAGAGTGCTCAACAAACAATGTTACCAAGCATCCCATCACAATGGTGGCGCTTATTTCAATTGTAAACGCGGCAGCTGAGAGAGCCTGTTCGCATGCAAAGTGTCCTTGCATCACAGTGTCGAGTGCTGCTACAGTAAGCCAGGGGTTTGTGCCCTAATGATGTCTTTTGGGTCAGGACCGCTGTCATAAGGGACCCATTACAGTGTGAGAACAGGTAATATTCCCAATCATAATCTGAGGTCATTAAAACTCGTGCAGTGCTAATAAGTTATTTCAGTGTGTTGAAGGCAGTGCTAATTTCTTGTGTCCGTGTGATACCTGTGCTTCCTTTTTGTGCTTCCTTGAGTGCTTGTAACAGGAGCCTTGTGTATGACGCATAATCAAGTATACATGCTCGACAATAGTTACATATGCTGAGAAATGTCTGCATGTCTTTAACAGTTTTGGGTCAGACTTTTGCGTGCAGAGCTTCTGCTCTATTGGGAAGCATGTGCTTGTCATCTTTTGATATTAGCTGCCCCAGGTACAACACTTCTGCTAGGCAGTACTGCAATTTCCCTCTGTCCACCTTGTACCCGTTTTGTGTCAATAAATTCAGTAATGTGATGAAGTCTGGCCTACACTGTTCTTTATCTTCACCACAAACCAACAGGTTGTCTACGTTCTGTATCACCGTACTTTTGACATTGATATTTACAAGGTCTTCATGCAGTATTCTGTTAAAAATACTTTGGCTTTCACAGTAACCTTTTAACCTGCAATGTTCATACCTCCCCCCCCCCATGGTGAATGCTGTCAAGTATTGTGAATCTGGGCCCAGTGGTACCGAGAAAAAATAATTTTTCAAGTCTACCGCTTTGAAACACGTGGCAGATTTTGGGATGCTGCACAAAATGGATGTGGGGTTGGGGACAAGGGGAAACTCCTTCTGTATGATGTCATTAAGTGGTCTTAAATCCTATATCATCCTCCAAGCCCCGCCCATTGATTTTTTAATTGGATAAATTGCTGTATTACAAGGTGAATTTGATGGCACAATGATGCCCTGTTGTAATAAAGCGTGTATTATCTCTTTTATCCCTACCTCTGCTTCTCGGGACAGGGGGTATTGTTTTACTCACGGCAACACAGCACGAGGGTTGAGTTTGATTTTACCAGGTGTCACCTCTTGCAAGAGCCCTACATCGTGGGGAGTAATTGTCCGTAGTTTGGCGGCCACCTGTTGAATGTCTTCATCAAAAAATGTTGGGGGTGCATTGACAATGGCCATGAAGGGATTTGTCACTTGTCTATGCTGATTCATTATGTCACAGGGCATGCAAATTTCCATTATGATCTCTCCATCATTGTCATTGTCAGTGAATAGTTCTTCATCTGTTAAAGGAATGGTTCGGTTAAAAAATATTATTGTCCCTATGGGTCAGCCATGTGGTTTTAATCATAATTCGATCGATCGTACAAACATTTCCTATGCACCTTACCTGAGTTTTCATCTGTTGAACACAAGCAAAATCAGGCAGCAGGACACGGCCATTTTGTGATAATCCTATCACTTGCCGAATCGCCCTGGGTGACCTGCGTTTGCAGCACTTAATCATATCCCCCGCCCCTGAGCCTGACATCACTAGACGCGTACCGCCCATTTCACAACGCCAAAGCACGTCTCGTGTCAACATTCTCTGCGCCTCAGCTAATGACGCGTCACGAAGCCGCTTTCCTCGACAAGTATAAACAGAGCGTTTCACAACACACAACAGCAGCTTTTCTTTTCCATTCCTCTCGCTGTATTTCTTTGAGTATTCTGTGACTCGTTTCTGTGCTCTGGTCAGCTACCTTCGTTGCTTGTAGCCTGTGTGAACAGATACCAGTACGACCGCTATACATTATTTTCGTTTCTTTACCACACAATGGCAACAATAATGCCCTACCTGTACAAGCCCGAGTATTCCGAGGAGGAATTACTGGAAAGAGCAAGCTCTTTAGATGATGGGGATTTGGACAACAGTTGGGCGGACGTTTCAACAGATGAAGAGCCTGGGCATAGTCGCATGGACGTCGCTTCCACGTGGTGTACCTGCAATCGGTGCACGCTAATGCCAACCGAGTTGGAGAACTGCTGCTGCCGAGAAAACTCTGAATGCTTGTCCTACAAATAGCAAGGCGATCCACAGCCTCAATGCGTCACCGAGCTGCCAGACTTCACGGCAGTCTGTCTCACACAGTCCGTGTTGAGGATTTTGATGGTGCTTATGCACGTATTTCGTGCAACAGTTCGCCCTCGTAATCCAAGTAACGAGTAAGTGTAGTCTGGTTGTGATGTCAGTTAGGCCACTACTATTTCACGGTTGTCCCCTATATTCTCGTAACTTCAAGATATCATTGTCATATCCGTTTAGTCTTGCAATTCTCTAGTAATAGTCGCATAAAAGTCGTTCAATATTGTGCAGTGTCTAGTTAGCATTTGTCCTGGCAAAAATGCCATTGTATACAAGAATTGTCATTGACAACCAAGGTTTAATACACTTATCTTGGTCATTTAAAAACAGATTGTATCTTTCTCTTTCATAGGTGGTACCGGCTGGTGGCCTATCGTTCGTACACATGGTGGCTACATGGGAGGCTTGGACACCGCATTCGAGTAATACCCGCCTGTGTCGTTGGTGCCCTTAGACAAACTTTCCCCAGCGACAGCGGTCAGTACAGGGAATTTTCCCTCGCAGAGCTGCAACCAGACCTTTACAATGTGTCATATTTTTGTGCCATCAAAATAAGAAACCAAATAAAACACAACATATTTTTTATCAATGGTTGTTTCAGTTTTTAAGTGAATCAAGTGTGTTTCCATTCAGCAGTGTTCCGGTACCTTGTATGCACGCCTCCCGGCCCATCCATCCCACCCCCCACTATCAAAGTCAGTTCGCACCAGTGGATGTGCCCTGCCATGGGGGGCTGTCAGGGGCGCAAACAGCCAAGGCGCCAAACAACATGTACACTTCAAAAGGTATCCCACGCCCAGGGGCCATTGCTCACAAGGCCTCCTCAGACCCCGTTTCTCCAGACAGGCCTCCCCCAAAGCAGACCGCGGCCCTGCAATCCACATAAGTGTATCTCCATTCAGCAGTGTTCTGGTGCATTGTCTGCACGCCTCCCGGCCCATCCATCCCACCCCCCACTATCAAAGGCAGTTCGCACCAGTGGATGTGCGCTGCCATGGGGGGCTGTCAGGGGCGCAAACCGCCAAGGTGCCAAACAGCATGTACACTTCAAAAGGTATCCCAAGTCCAGGGGCCATTGCTCACATGGCCTCCTCAGACCCCATGTCTCTAGGCAGGCCTCCCCTGAAGCCGACCGCGCCCCTGCAATGTACATAATGCCACGACATATACATGTCATTCATTCACAAACACACCCCTTTTTGTAATTCTTTATAAACCACTGGATATTTACCATGAGAACATCCCTGAGCACTGCAAGTCAAATCTTGAACGTGCTACTCTGTGACTGCTTCGAGTGAACTCGTCAGTGTGCTACTTGTGAACATCTCCCTGTTCTCCTGCCACTAATTACTATGCTTGCTGAATCCACCTGTTTGTTGGTCAAGGTAAGGACATGTATCCTAATCATATCTCCTTCATTTGTAAATTTATATCTATTCCGAAGTATCTAACTCCGTAGTGCTATGTTAATTTGTATCATTGCTATTGACTTGAGTTTCTTTTGTTATGTTATCGGTATATCAATTTTTATCATTGCCAATTGGCATCGTATTGCATCCTTCGCGGACCGTGCCTATAGTATAAGCATGTTTCATTTTCGTGCATGATAGAACATTCAAGGGACGAGTAACATGTTCTGATTTTCAACACATCAATGAATCGTTTGTGAAATTTATCCTATAATACAGCCGCACACGCTGCACTGGTTTTGCTGTGGTGCCCAAAAGAAAGCATGCATCGAACAATGTATGGTCCAATTCATTCTTTCGCACATGCTCATGCAAAATAATTTTCTAATAATGTTGACCTTTATTTTGCAGAATTTACAACAATGCTTGCATGTTCTATTTTCGGTTGCCCTTCGAAGACCCATGACAAATCCGAAGGCATTACAATGCATGTATTCCCTAAGACTGTTGATCGAATAAGAGAATGGGTCAGACGTTGCGGATAACCACTGGAAGACCTTGAAAGTAGAGTCAACCAAGTCTTGGAGGACAAGAGGGGTCATCGATACTGCATCTGCAGCCTGCACTTCTCACCGGATATGTACGACACATCCTTGTACACAAAGAGGAATCAACCGAGAACAACTCGGAAATTGCTCCCAAACGCTATTCCCACTTTACTCGTGGAAATGCCGCCACAGGTGAGTCACGCTTCCGGATTTAGCTTTACGCCTGTATTTTCGGTGTAAATGTCACTTATAGTACTTTCAATATTTATGTGATTGAATAGCTGTTAAAATAATGACTTTTTTGCTAAACATCAGTCCTTGTTTTGTAGAACGCACTTAGAAAAATGATTTATGGGGATGGATAACTATGCTATATTATGCGTTTCAATAAGTGTCATTATCTCTTATTCAGTCTCCTTACATGCCAATTTGTAATGTTGGAATTTCTAAATCGAATAATACTTTCCCTTTACCACTCCATGACTAGCCACCGAATATGAAGGAACAAGATTCAACATCCATGTCTTGCCTGGAGTCATCAACCACTTTGAGCGCGTATCAGGTAATCTTACCTAGCTATTCTGTTCCAGACTGGTTTTATGTACGGAATTCTAGATAATGTGATCATATTTTTGCAACGTATAATTGCATTACACAATGTTTCTTTACCACTTTACTGTTGATAAGTACCTATGTGGTCTTTGAAAATTGTGTGTCCATTGTGTGTCCCGTTTCCAATCTTTTCGACATCACTAATGAAAGTACTGTGTTTCAGGGAGATGCTGAAGCATCCACTACAATACGAACACCCCTCGTTGTAGATCCGGAGTCAGGGGTATGGGTCTTCATAGCTCAATAGGACGAGATAATCCGATCATATTTTCGCAACGTATCATTGCATTGCACAATGTTTCTTTGCCACTTTACTGTTGATATGTACCTTTGTCGTCTTTGTCCCATTTCCAATCTTTTCGATTTTACTAATGCAAGTACTATGTTTCAGGGAGATGCTGACGCGTCCACTACAATTCGAACACCCCTCATAGTAGATCCAGTGTCAGGTGTATGGGTCATCATAGCTCAATAGGACGAGATAATCTGATCATATTTTCGCAATGCATCATTGCATTGCACAATGTTTCTTTGCCACTTTACTGTTGATATGTACCTTTGTCGTCTTTGGCCCGTTTCCAATCTTTTCGACCTTACTAATGCAAGTACTGTGTTTCAGGGAGGTGCTGCAGCGTCCTCTACAATTACATTATCCATTGTGGGTGTTCCAGAACCAGACCATACAGTTGCTCCGGAGCCAGAGGTATGCGCACTGACAGTACCATCGAATAAAAGAAAGTCGGTCTAATTAGATGTGTAATGCCAATGACTTATTTTAAATGCATACTATTTTTTGTAGGGATGTATACAAGATCCGTACATTGAAACGGAGGAACGTGTATCAGAGTCAGTCCGCCAGTTTGCTGTTGTTAGAGTAAAGAAGGTTTCAAAGAAAATAAATAAAAATAAGGTTAGTTATAAACACTTTCTATTGTTGGCAAAAGTTTTGTGTCAAGGTCTTTATTATATGTTATTTTTAATGTCATTTGTACAACACTGTATGTTGGATTTACAATGAACATCCCTTTTCCTATCTGTCCTGTAGTTGGCCAAGTGAGTGCGGACTATGCAGACACAGACAGCGATACAAATGACAGATGCTGCTTGCCAAACTGTTTTCACCATGGAGGAAATATTCATTGAGGCGCGTCGTGTTCACACTTGAGATGCCTATGTCCAATGGCCAGAAAATGAATTTAATAAGACCGGCGATTCCAGCAAAGTGTTCTTGGACCATTGCTACAATGCGCCCACTCCGCCAGAGGAAGGTGCAATTGAATTTATAGAAGATAGTTTTACATTACTCGATGAGCACTTGACACAATCAACACCCGCCAAAAAAATACCCCCCAAAAAACAGTCCACATTGATGTTTTCTCCTATCCATCGTCAAGTAACAGATGTTGAAATGACAGAAACTGAAGCATCAACACTATTGACCGACGAAACAGACAAAGTTATCGACTATAGTATGTCCTGTTTTGCTGATATGTCCACCATGAGTCAGTCTGAAACAACAATGTTGCCTGATGACAGTATTATAAAAGAGGCCAAATACATAGTATTCGACAGCAGCTTGACAGAGATTATAAAGATAGTGAAATGTGTGCATTCAGTGGGAGGGGGAAGTATGTGGAAAGCCATTGGTGAGCATGATTCGTCTAACACAAGGCAGTAACCTGAAAATACATGCCACCTGTGAAAAGTCACATAAAGCATTTTCATGGTCCACTCAACCGATGCTGGGGAAACTGCCAGCTGGCAATCTACTGTGTGCATCAGCTTTACTTTTCAGTGGCTCTAGTTTCACGAAGTTATCCAGTTTCTTTCAGTTTGTGTGACTCCATTTAATTTCCAAAACGCAATACTACAAATACCAACGTGATTATCTATTCACTTCCATCAGTGATGCTTGGAAAATTGAACAATTGGCTGTTGAAAGCACATTCCCCGACAAACGGTTCAGGCTAGCCTGCGATGGACAGTGTGACAGCCCCAGATTTTCTGCTAAGTACTGCACCTACCATCTTCAGGACATGGAAAGTAAGAAAATTGTGAGTTCGGTGGTCGTGCAGGTGTCCCAATGTAAATCCTCGGTGGCCATGGAGAAACTTGGTTTTATAAAATCACTGCAAGATCTACAATCGAGGGGAATGCAAATCGAACTCATAGCCACGGACAGACATGTTTCAATAGCCAAGACAATGGGCCTCATTCCGAGTAGAGCGGTAAGGGTTAACGGTCACCGGTAATGAGACCGGTGCCGTTAAACCCTTACCGCCCTACTACGAGTTCCCTTTGCGGGTCCTTACTTAATGCTTGCTTTTAGCAGGCGTTAAGGACGGGACCCGCAAAGGGACTCCGGGGTCAATAACGGTACCGTAATTTACGATACCGTTATTGCCGCCTTCCCCCTTCCCATTGAGCCCTATGGGGGCTCAAATGGGAATAGGGAATGGCTCTGGTGAATGGGCAATTACCGGTCCCTCCGACCTCGGAATGGACCGGTAATTACTCCATTCACCAGGCCGGAGTTTGGACGAGTTCGGAAGCAGCCATGCCGCAAATAGCGGCGTGGTTACCTACGAACTCGGAATGAGGCCCAATGAGAGAGAAGCATCCAAATATTAAACATCAGTTTGATGTATGGCATGTTGCCAAATCAATTAATAAGAAGTTTAAGAATTCTTGGCTAGGTTGGTCAGGTCTAACATGGCGACATTTTAGTTTCACTTCAATTATATAAAATAGACAAATGTTTGCTTTCCACGGTTTTTCTGTAAGGTCGTGTCTCAGACGGTTAGTGGTAAAGCCAAGAAAAAAAAACAGTGTTTTTTTTCTTGGCATTAGCACTAACAAATCAATTAATAAAACAATCTCGGCTGCTGAGAAAAAAAAAGGTTTTGAAAGTATTTCGCAATGATCCCAGTCTTTCAGCAGCCATCTTTGGTGGAGCTCCAAAACATGTGATGGGTCTGTGGAAATTTGTTAAAAGGCAGGTTCCATGGCTCTTTAAGATTTCTTCAGGTAAGTTTATTTCCAAGTTCTTAGTTACATATCCACATGAAGACATAAAGGACATAAGCTGTGACAACACCGGCTCCCATCACCCAGGGCCAGCCAGCTGTAACCGCCTCTACACAGAACACTCACTCAGAATATTGCATCATCCACACATAAACATTCCACATGATATCTCAAGCTACCTCACCTCAGACAGGCACAATACAACACACCACCCTCCTTTACTAAACCATACATGCACAGAACAAGTCACATACCAGAACAACACAACTACCACCTTCCAAGATATACGCACACATAACACTCAACTGGCAGACAGACACTTCCACGGCCAAACCCAACCATCAAAACATCACACCCTGACAAACTACATTCCATGTACCAATAACAAAAATACTGTAATCCATCTGCCTGTTCCTGCCACAAACAAGCAACTGGGCTCTCACCCCAGGACCTGGCCAACCCTGAAACTGGGCTACTTCACCTACATTCCTGAACAACCACAAGACTGCTACACCTCCTACCACCTGCCCCCGCCTACAACAACGCAGGTGTCCAGGCTGCCACCCTGGAACCCCATCAGGCCTCTAGACTGCCACTCTAGAGAACTGAGACCTCAAAGCCTCCAAAAAGACAATCACAACCTCACTCCAACAGGGATTCACAAAGTGGAAAAATACAACATCACTGAGATGTGGCCACAACTCCCAATGCCAACATCAATGACTGGTAAAAACTAAACGGTTTTATAGCAAGGAAAACATCCTAACCCAAAACAAGCTGTTGAACCCATGGATACAACGAAATCCACAATAAATACCACAAGTAACATAGAAAACAATTTACTCATCATCTCAGGACTTACCACACTCAATACCGACGGGTCATTACCAGGCGTCCCCAGCTACCACTTTACCACCAGCTACCTACTGTCCAATGTGATGAGAAGGATAAAAAAACCCTAGAGGAGGCGCTACCTCCCTCACTGAACAACCTCATCGCTGTTCAACCTTTACCGGAATCAGGTAACCCCTATAACCAGACCAATCCCCTCACATGAAATTAGAAAATCCTAACATCCTTAATTGAAAGAGTCGAGGCGCTACCTCACTCTAGAACAATCGCATGGGTGTTCAACTTTTACCATGACAGGTAACTAACCAAACCAAAACAATGTAAGGAAAACTATATACCCCACTGATATTACCCAAACAATTCAAACCATGCATTTCACACTGTAACACTTCCATGCTGAATGTGAGTCCACCCAATACCAAACACTCACTGACTCTCTCCAACCTATCTGAGTCAGATTCATCATAACATGCATTCCAAAGTCATAGAATGCTACAACCATATGCTGTAAACAATACATAAACCGCATTGAAAACATTTGTGCACATTTGAATACAAAACCATGTTGCTCATAGTAAGTAAAATCCCCAAAACTTACACTTTTATGAACTAAAATGTCCATAGCCATTTGTAGGCTCTTAAGCGAACCTATGAGTCCATAGCCATTTACACAGGCTCTACTGACATGTGCAATATAGCTGAAAATCCTCAAAATGATTAAAGCTATCACACTCATACACATACCACCCATCTTAAACTAACAGCAACGATGTATGCACATTAGTGTCCATGTGCCATGGTGCTTGGCACTCGAAACCTGCAATTCCTCAAAAGAATTATGCTAAATACCCTTCAATACAACATATTACCACACTATATTGTCACCGTTTCACTTACCCATTTACATAACAGAACAGCGCTGTTTAAGATGCATGTATATCTTCTATAAACACTAACTCATTCGCATCCTCGCAGTGCCCCCATTCTACAGATTCACATCGCACCAAGGCACTCACCATCCTGCACATGCAAAATGCTCCGTCAGTTTTAAATAGGTATATTAAAGTTCCAAACTACCCAACATTATGGCTGTTACTCTCTGTACAAGCCTATACCCCACCATACTGTCATGACCTAAAAATGTCACCTTATTTGTTGGCCGCTACCTGTCGCCTCACTAACTGAGACGGAGCGGCATGCCAGCATCGCAATCCGCCTAAATGTCTCTTTTGCCAAGCAGAGACCACAGCATTTGGCACCTAAACAAACCATGTCTCTTGGATCCAATTCGTATCATAGAGTTCCCATGTTCTAAGCATTGTTCATTCCTGCCTTAATATAGCTGCACACCTATTTTGCTTCCTTCCTTCTAAGACACATGTCTTGCCAAACGTCAGATTCCTTAAAGTACTTTCCCTTTTACATCCTCAGGGCAAATAGCACTTATAATACGAAGCTCTAACAATAGCACATTCCAAAGTACATTCTACGCTTCACCATCTCCCCCTGCTGCATGTGTGACATCATCAGTCACTACTGCTCAAAAGGGCTATGCAGAGCTTCATAGGCCAACGGTCATTCACTTCCCAGGAGACCTCGCCACAAAAGGCTCATAAATCACCAGAGTTTCAGACAGCCAAAAACATGATGTGCACGATAAGCACAGTACGGTGCTGCCAGGCTCCCATAACTTCAAAGCCTGCAATTATCAAGTGAGAAGGACACCGTTTAAAACAACAGCTCCCCATTGCTATGAGTGCGCAGAACATGGGAGTGACGTGTAGTCAGGCAAACAGTCGTCCTTGTTCATGTCAAATTCACATCCATTTCCCAAACACAGAGAAGAGTCTCTTTTTTTCTATTGCCATTCTAACTTTAAAAAAAATGTGGAGTAGCAGCACATTCCTCCCAGTGGGCTAGCTCTTCATTACATCTCACAGAGGACCAGGGTACAGCGTTTGCTTTCAACATCAATTTCCCAGTATTGCCAGTATTATCTTTCACCTGCTGGTCCAACGCCATCTCCAGCCCCCAGGGCAGAGCTCTGCCTCCTGCTTAGGAGGTGCCCATCCAAAAAGGGGCCTCTTTCTTGGACTTCCCCTGAACCCTGGGACGCAGTCCTCCTTCCTGCTCCTGGAGCTGATCACTCTGCAATGGGGCCCAATTCCTGTTCCTGCCCCTGCGCTCTGGGGAGCCATGTCAGGGCTTCTCCCTGAAGACTCCCTGGGGCCCAGATTGCCCACTAGTTATGTGCGCCGGTCCCACCAAAGATGGGGCTTTAATCCTCCGGCTTCCCCTGCACCCTGCCCTGGGTGATGGGACTTACAGTTTTTGGGGGCGGTGTTGTCCTTCTCCAGAAGCTTGTCCTTCCTGCACCCCCCACAGCAGGGTCCTCAGTCCATCAGTTTGTGGCACGTAGGTTACCAAAGACCGACTCGTCGCCATTGTTAAAAAGCAGGTTCCATGGCTCTTTAAGATTTCTTCAGGTAAGTTTATTTCCAAGTTCTTAGTTACATATCCACATGAAGACATAAAGGACATAAGCTGTGACAACACCGGCTCCCATCACCCAGGGCCAGCCAGCTGTAACTGCCTCTACACGGAACACTCACTCAGAATATTCCATCATACACACATAAACATTCCACATGACATCTCAAGCTACCTCACCTCAGACAGGCACAATACAACAAAATTCTACTGGAAAAATGGTGCTCACTGATGCACCACTGTTCCAACATTCACTACTGGACAGAAAACCAACATTTCCACCAATGTGAACATGGCCCTTTGTCCCCAGAGCAGGCATGGAAGAAGAAGTGGTTGATACCATCTTCAGCTCCACACAAAGCCCTTGAGAAGATTGTGTTTGATAAAACTCTATCAAGAGATCTGAAGGGACTCACAGAATTCTGTCACACAGGAGATTTGGAGGTGTTCCACAATATGTGCCTAAAGTACAGGCCAAAGAGATTGCATTTTGGCATCCAGGGGATGAAATGTAGGACTTTACTAGCGGTATTAGTGGATAAAGAGAATGTGGGCCGTGAACAATCTAGGACAGCTGGAAACTTAGGGATGCTACGCTACAATTGGCCTTTACAAAAAGAAGCAAAAAATGGGTGGTCAAGCCAGTATATGATGAAATGGAATTCGATTTTGTGAAAGATCTCATTGTTAATGTCGTCGAGATGCATAGTCATGGAATCGCGCACAAATCTGTTCAGAGCACACATACATTGCCACAAAACATTGCCAGCATCCCATGTCCACCCAAAGCAGAGCTTGTTAAATCGTTCAAATCCCGGTTGAAATGATGACCGTCTGTTTTTATTTTTGCAAAAAATGTTTCTATAATCTGTATAAATAAAGTATTTTGTCTTTTGAAATCTATCCTCTCAGTCCTTTTCTTAAAAATATATTACAATTATTACGATTTGCTTTCACAATTTAGTTGAGATACTGTGGGACCTTCATTTTACGTGTTAATGAACAATGGGTAACAGTGTGTAAGAATTTTTGGGTTTTGGCAGTTGACTTGCAAAAAAGTTCTGCAAAAAGCTGAATAACTGCTGGACCTACAAAAGGGATTAGACCTAGGCCACAAAACATTCTAGGCACGCAAGAAATACTGACTGTGAAAACATGCCATGGGGTAGGAGGCCATGAGATAAGCAGAGGTGCTCCTATTGGCAAATTTAACCTACAGCTGAGCAGCGCCACGAACAACGAGCAGACCCCTATTTCCTGAGCCTGTGTTTCAAAATTCATTTTCTCATGGATGTGTTGACACGGGATGTTGCAAAGCAAGAATGTACGTTCATTTTGAGTGAAGGTCACCAGCTTTGAATTTCGGCTTGGGAGCTGTGAGGCCCCACGTGTCCCTTGCACAGTATAAGGTTCGATTGTTTTTTTACCTTGAGAGGCAGGGACCATTCCGAAAGGGATTGAATTGAAGGGGGGTATGATAACGTATGATATGATAATGTTGCCCATTCCGAAACTGCACCTAGTTACATTTAAGTTCAGTTTTTGAGAAAACGTTGACACAAACGGAGGATTCTGCATCACGGTCTCCATTACGCCTAGAGAATGGAAATTGCGAATATAATGTAAGTTTCTCTTTAGACGATTTCATACCAGAACTAATCGAAATACGAATAGCTGACCGTTACTGATGGGTGACGTTGTACTTGTTCGTTCTGTTTGGCATATTGCAATGAAGTGCTAGTACTTCTATCTACCGGGCAACAGGCAGAGGCGTAGACAGGGTAGGGCCTGAGGGGCAAGACCCACCCAAAATTTCTAGACGTTCAGTCAGCAGCACTGTGTAGGAATTTATATATGTTAATGTCACTGTGGTGGGCCCAACTACATTAGCTTCAGGCCCCACTTGTTAGACAATCCTGGCCACGCCTCTGGCAACAGGGGCAGGCCAGCATCGAGACGCATGTAGACCACCACTCGCTTCTCCCTGGCTCTACGCTAATAAATCATTACATTGTTTTTGCACCTCGAATTCTTGCCCCAGTTTACGCATCACAGTTAGTGCTCAACATTCTCATTCGCACTATCTGCGGGAGCAAATAGCAGAGTACTTTGATATTCCACGTTGTATTCTCTCTGTTCACATTGTGCCACCTCTGCGCTAATAAAGGAAATGAATAATTGTAATAAAGATCGGCTACTGAGACACTTTTTGATTTTTATCTTTTGCAAAGAGGTACATCGTGCCGTTCTGCGATTGTCATCTATTCCAGACCCCGACCGATGGCTTCTTCAACCGCCAGCTGCAGCTACATGTCAGTCGCTGGATCTACTTGACCGTATTTTGGGACGACAGACAAGGTCCAATCTGTCCGTACGCGGTACCGGCGGCTAGGAGCAACATTACAACCTGTATGGTGCTCTAGTGTCAAATTGAAGCACCAGCCTTACAATTCACCGAAGTGATTCGATTACCGAAAACGAACACCCTGTGTACCCAAAAGGAACAGCGTGTGACTCACGATAAACATTTGCGGATTTATTAAACGAGAGCAAAGAAAAAAAGTTCTATTTTAATTGATTAGGTCACACGCCGATTGTTATCAAAACATTTAATGTGAAATAAATGTACTTTACCAATTGTACAGTCTTGTTGTCTCCTCTTAAAGTAGTTTCATATTCCTAATTGTGCTGCACTGTGAGATGATGTGTGTTGTTTTCCAGGTTCCACATCTAGTCGTGGTAGGTGACGACTAGGCGCATTTGGCCACGCTGCCCAGCAAAGTCACGGAGAGCGGGGGGGGGGAATATAAATGATTTGGTGAAGTCAGGCTCAGGGGCGGGGGATATGATTTATTGCCGCAAACGCAGGTCACCCAGGGCGATGTGGCAAGTGATAAGATTGTCACAAGATGGCGGCACCCTGCTGCCTGATTTTGCTTGTGTTCAACAGACGAAAACTCGGGTAAGGTGCATAGGAAATGTTTGTACGATCGATCGAATTATGGTTAAAACCACATGGCCGAACCATAGGGACAATAATATTTCTGACAGAACCATTCCTTTAAATCGCGCAATGCTATTTTGGGGTCTATGCATAGGACTGTTCTCCACTCGCATCCATGAGTGTCCAAACCTATCACCGCGATACATGTCGCTGACACTTGTGCACCCTGCAAAGCTCGGGATAATATACCACCTTGGGGTAGCTATGGGGCAGAAAACAAACTCATAAGGTATTCTTTATTCTTGCCGTGTTATCTTGGGCACTACTCTTGCCAAAACCTGTATTCCATACACAAACATGTCTGCGTCAACAGGCACTCCCCAGACATTTATCTCATTTGCAATTGTGTTAATCAGTAACATCTCTCAGAGGGGGCATATTCTCTGGGTTGAACACACTATGCCTCTTTCAGTAAAGGAGATAGTCATATTGATCTTGCTTAGGAGGTCCCTCCCCATCAAATCTATTGGCGAGTCTTCGTGGTACAATAGGGGTGCTCGCACTGTCTTCCCATCTACTGTGATGTCTAAATCTTTAGTGTATGGAACGTGACCACCACCCCAGAAAAACCCTGCGTTTCCAACTTCCGGTCTGACAACGGAAACCAGCCTTTCATTAGGCACGATGTTTCCGCCCCCAAGTCCACCATAAAGATGAACTGTCTATTACCTACCCCTTCCCCCACTAGTGGTTCCTCATCTGGGCGTAGGGTAGTCGATAGGATTGGACACGCAAGTGCTCTCTGTGGGCTGTCCTAGTCTGGATGTGTGTTTGTCCTTGGAAAAGAAAAAACATTTTCCCCTACCATGGCCATCCCTCGAAACGGTGCTGGTGTGCCCTTAGCAGTAGTGATGAAAGGGTTACTTTGTGTGTTTACTATTTGGTTCTGATGTGTTAATCATTGCTGTGTCCCTTGGGGCGGTGTTCTCCGCTCTTGTATATAGCAGGTGTCGACCTGTTCCTCTTGTCTGTATCCACCCATAGGTAATCCATAGGGGCTGCCTGGGTGGGGGTGATCATACGGCTGTTCATTGTTCATCCCTGGTACATTTGGATAGTATGACATGGGACGAATGCAACATTCCCTCGCAAAGTGGCCCCACCTCCAACATGACCAACATACTCCTTGTCCCCCCCCTCGGGGTCCTTGTCCCCCAAAACCCCCTCTCTGGCCTCGGTACCCACCTCTTCCTCTTGCAAGTCTTCCTTGCCATTGGGACCCTCGGTACTGCTCCTCTCCTGACCATTGTTCCTGTCCGTTTGATGCCGAAGTTGCTGCCATGCTCGCTTGTAGCGCTACCTGCCCCTCCTCACCAGCTCCCTGCCATTCAGAGGGGAGGGCGGCTGTTACTGCTGCAACCTTCACCAGTTTATTTTGTACAAGCTTTGCTTTGTCTGCTAATCTTTTTTGTGTGATTTCCTACTCTTTCTTTGATCCTCCTACAGTGATGTACTATAATGCTTTGTATTTCTGGTGAACCCTTGGCTTCTATCCCAGCTATTTTGTCCAAGGCCTTCTGTACCTCCTTCGGGAGGACTCATTTGATAATAAAATAAAAGAGGGAGGTAGACTGTTCCCAAGCAGCGCCCATCTGTGCCCTCCACATATCCTGCATCTGAAGAATGTAAGTTGCAGCATCTTCATCCTCCCCCATTATACTTTGCATCACTGAATGTAAATCCGGAGTATCAGGGAAGGTTCTCCGCAATGCATCCCATACCTGTGCCCTCACATTATTAAATAAAGCTCAATTGTGGCGGTCACAATCTATTGTATCTCCCGGGAACCCCGTCTTCACCCACACTCTGTTTGCTTGATCACCCACTGCAGACACTAATAAGCTCTTGACATCTCCTATTGCTAGTGGAACCCCGGCAGCGTTTTTCTCAAAACCATATATCCACTTACTTGTACCCCCAGAGAGTGGAGGCAATGTCTTCAAGAAGTTGGCTTTATCCATTAGTGCTCAAGGTACGTATTGAGGCCTCCCCGCCCCTTGTAAATGAGCGGCATCTGCAGGTTTGATTTCCCACTTCCCTTAACTACCTTTGTTCCCTTCCTTTTTGCCAGCGCCATTTGTCCCATCCTGTTTCTCAACCTTCCCTGCCACCCTTCATCCTCCTCTTCTTCTCTAGGTGGTATCTGCCGTGGCAGTGGTATACCCCCTGCCCTTGCCCCTTCCTCATATTCATCAAGATCGCTCCAACATTCGGCTTCCCTATCCGATGTCACACTAACTTGTTCTGTACTTACCTGCTCATCTTCCTTCTCTCTTCGTATTACCTTGATGGGTGTACTGTCAACGCGATAGATGAAGTCTCCTGACTTCCACTAATCCTTGGCTTTGTCAGAGGAGGCTTTTTATGGTGGAGGCATTGGCGTCTGCCCACCCACTAGCAGAAGCTGCAAACTCTCACACAGTCGTATTAACTCTGCTTGGGTAGTACTCATTTGATTTTGTAGGTCCTGAGTGAGGTGTCCTAAGTGTACTGGGGGTGCGCTCGTCGGGCCATACAGACCTTTAGGGTCGTAAGGGGAGCTACTGCTGGTGTGGTGGGAGCACTTGGCTGGGGCAAATATGATGGGTCACAACATCCTTCAGCAGGTTTGGTCAACAAAGGGTACAGCCTTTTAGCTTCTTCCCTCTTACATTTTTCTTCCCCACTCTCTTCCTGCGTTGCTATACTTGCAGGCTGTGGCTCTCTATCTTTGCCTTTAGCATGTGGAACCTCTTCAAACATACGCCAAAGGTCTAGTTGCTCTCTTCTATTTTGGAACTGCTTTGCCTTGTACTTGATCGATAGGTATGTGGCCACGAGGTCCAGTACTGTCTTGTCAAAAGACCCTCCATCTGGCCATATTTGCGATGACCCCTCCCCTTTACTTTCCATTACCCATTGCTCGTGGTACTTTATCTTCTCACTATATAATGGGAGGTGTTGACATATGTGCAAGAGGGGCATATATGCAACCAATATTTGTGTTTACTGGTTAAGTGCATGTATATATGTATGGTACCTCAATTGATATTATCAATCCCCAATATCTGTTTAGTTCTAATACCACAAAAGGTTTTTACGATCGTACATCAAAACATTGTGATCATACTTTTAGTCAAATTTCAAACATTTCATGGAAATGACAAATAACCAAAGAACATTGAACACTTAACACGTTGACGTGACACACTGACGTACCTTGCTCACAACAATGAACATAAAACATGTACCTGTACTTGCCTTATTGCCTGTTACCCCTTGCTATTTACCCAGAGTCTTTTCCCCCTCATTCACTCTTCGCAGTCTCCCCTCCCTGGCCCCTTTTGGGCCAACTTTTATTGAACTTTTACCAAGACCAAAGAAAGAGGGTAACTAATATTTCCTGAGTCTTTTCCATATACAAGACTCACACTTATTTCTTTTTCATGCTTTATAATCCTGTACTGGTCAAAACAGTACTATGTGGCGCTGCCTTCCACCCACTTTCGGAGCTAGGTTCCCATAGCTCCTCTTATTCTGTCACCTTATACAAAATCCTAATGGCCATATACAGAAAGAAAGGAAAAATTGCTCAATTACACATGCTCTACACCCACCAATTCATCCCCAATTACTTAATTTGACTCTATTCCCATTACCGTAATCCCTCCTTTAATTTTTCTCTCAATTAATACTCATGTGTCCATGTTGATCCGAGAGCCTCAGTGTACGGTTTATCCAAAATCAGAGTGCCGCCTTCAATCAAGAGCCGAACCCGGCTCCGGCGAGCAGAAGGTTGGGTATTTGCAAAGCCGGGACCGGCGGAACCTGTTCAGGTGTGTACGATTTTTAAGGTACCGGTCAGCCGTAGGTGGAGGCGGTCTTGTTGGGGGTGCCCTGGATCTCGCTGCAATGCTCAGGGGCTTTCCCGTATCATCACCTAGTCGGGGTCACCAAGTGAAAGTGGTCATTCCCCAAAATACAAACCCAAAACTCTGAATAAATGGATGCACACCAGTAGGGAATGAGACCAGGAGAAAGATTGCGAGTCAAAAAAAGTATGCTTTATTTAATAGTAACATGAGGCATACAGAGGACTCTGCTGCTCTGAGAGTGCTGTGGCAACAATACAGTAACATGACATTTTAACCACAATCTTCGTCATTGATGACAATTTCTATAAGTGTTACATGGTGCCACTTCATTGGCTCATTTAGCTAATACATTATACACTATTAGGTGACAGTGCTACTTGATTGGCTGGTGCTGAACTTGTTGCTTCTTGTGGCATGTGGGTCAGCTGGGCTCATCTGGGAGGGGTGAAGGTCAGGCTGAGTCCACACCATCAGTCGTCTAACTAATCTAAACTACACACTAATTATTGGCATGTAGTGATTAATATAAGACATAAAACTTTATACAAAATATGCAGGCTCATCTATAAATTGTAGTAAAGGATGCATATGCTTGACCTTGGCCTCAGTGGGGACAGGGGCGCAATGGTCCAGGTGCCTTATATGAGAGTGCTCTCCTGAGATTCATCAACATGGTGCCTCATGGTTCAAACAAATGGATTGATAGGTGTTAGTTCATGGAGAATATATGATCACTTTGGATTAGTTATATGGGGGGCCATCTAGGGTGGCTCATGGGGATGGGTTCCACCGTCTGCTACATCAAAGAAACACAGGGGAGCAAGGGTTACACAGGCAATAATTCCTAAAGGTGGGGGGTTTGGAGGAGCTGGGGCAGGTTTGTGGAGGCGGATGGTTTTCGCAAGCCAGTCTTCAGCCCGGTCAGACACAGGGCAATGATCTCATAGGAAGATAAGAAATACATTGGCAGTTTGCAACAATTCGCGCCCAAGCTTCCGTGAGAACAGGACAGCCGCTGTGCAGACAGGGGAGGAGGAAGTGGGGGTGGTTGGGCTGGCTGTGCACGGCGCTGGAAGATGGGAGCGACAGCTTATTAGAAATCACAGTGCGGCCTACCAAAAGATGGAGTCAGGATTAATACAAAATGGAGTCTGGGGACGTACGAGATGGAGTTTGTTATGTGTCATGCAATGGCTTCCAAGCTCCCTCACCAGCAGCCCGGACACAGGGACCTCTCCAGCAATTGAATGAGCATAACTTCCACTTCATATGGGATATAGGGGGGGACAAAAGGACCCTTCCTCCCTTACACTTGTCTCTGAAGTATCTGCAATATGTTTTTGTATCATCTGTAAGGGTTTCTGGGTAAGTGGAGTGAATGATTTGAAGTTTAAACAATGGGAAATGCATTGAAAGCCATTGCTTTCAGAGGGATGGAATGCTTTGATACATGGAAGTAGGCACAGTGTTGTTTTTCATTCAATTCCCTATGTGGATAGCACATATAAGACAGCATGCTGCAGCTAAGATGGCCGCCGCCCTGGTCGTCATGGAGACCGGAGCAAAAACAGTAGCAGTCAGACCCAATTGAGTCCCACACCTCGCGCCAACCTCCTCTCCTGCCTTAAATGGAGGGGAGGCACGCCGGGAGGCGCGCCGCGAGGCGAAGCTGTCGAGGGAAGGCCAACAGGAAAGGCCGTTGCCCCTCTCTGCAGCTCTCCACTGCTCGAAGGCGCAGAAGGCCACCATCGCATGCTCACTATTAGGTAAGAGCCTCACGTCTGCAGATGGTGCTCATGATGTTCGTTATCCCGAAATTACATAGAGAAACGAACAATTGCACTCACACACGATCAGGTCACCGGGTACCACCTTTTGCCCGGGCAGCCTGCAAAGATTATCTCGTCTCAGGGCAAGATTTGTGAAACCATCAGGCCCATGCATTTCCCCCTACTCGTCAATAAATACGGGCCTGCACACTCTCTCACATACAGCCTACACTCAGTTCATCCTCACCCCTCCCCGATTTCCCCTTCTCACTAAGCCCCTCCTAAGCAACCCCCCTCACCTGTGCGCCAGCCCTCATGCTCCCTAACTCGCTCTTACCTAAGCCTAAAAGGCCTGAGCACACCGGAGCACGCGTCCGCTCTGTTATCGTCAATTCCCCCTTATGCAACAAAGTGGTTCCGCCCATTGGTTTATCTATTGCCTTGCCGTAAAATCGGCCACCTCCAAACAATAACAATGACTTCTTTGAAGACACTGAGATATCTAACAGTCCTCAAGCAGAGGTCAACAACTCGGCATGTAACCATGAAGCCCCCACTTGCAACATGCCCACTCGAGCAGCATGTGCCCCACAAACTTGTGCTGCCGTTCTCAGTACTCTGCCTACTGTTGTGGTGCCCTGTGCTGATGCTGTTATGCCATGTAATAATGCTAACATTATCTGCAATGTGCTTTGTTATGATGCTAACACTATCTGCAATGTACCCCCACCTGTCTGATGCGCCCCACTGTTATCTACTGACAATAACACTACTCTGCCTACTGTTGAAGTGCCTTGTATTGATCTGCCACCATGTATTGATGCTAACACTATTTGCAATGTACCCCCACCTGTTTCATGCACCCCCACTGTTATGTACTGACAATAACACTACTCTGCTTACTGTTGATGGGCCTTGTATTGATCTGCCACCATATATTGATGCTAACACTATTTGCAATGTACCCCCACCTGTTTCATACGCCCCACTGTTATGTACTGACAATCACACTACTCTGCCTACTGTTGAGGTGCCTTGTATTGATCTGCCACCAAGTATTGATGCTAACACTATTTGCAATGTACCCCCACCTGTCTCATGCTCCCCACTGCAATGCTCTAACAATCCGAACTTCCTGCAGTCTATTGCTCTGCCCCCTCCCGGCACCACTTCCTCCCTCCCCATCTCTCCCTCTCCACATTCCGATGCCCACCTAAAATGTGCCCTCATCAACTCTCGATCCTACCGGCTCATGCACTGGATGTACATGATCTGGTCACCAGCAACAACCTTGACCTCCTTTTCCTTAGCGAAACCTGGTTAACAGAGTCTTCTGGACCTGCCCTCACCCTAGCAGTACCCGAGGGGTACATTATCTACAGACAAGACCACTCCTCCCACAGAGGGAGTGGAGTTGCCGTCTTCGCCAAAGAATCCCTATCAATCAGGACTATTCAGAGGGACCTTGATCAGAGTATGATTACCTTCTACTCAAACTTAATCTCTCAGAAAACTGCACCTATACCTGTCATGATGCCTACCTCCAAGGAGCCAGGCCGGGCCCAGCAACCCCAGAGGCAGACATCATTTTCCCCAGGGAAGTCTCAGCGGGCCCAAGTCGGGGCCCTTTGGACTCAGTCCTGGCGCCTTAGGCGCCAGGCTCATAGCGGACCCCAGTCCTGGCGCCTTAGGCGCCAGGCTCATAGAAGAGGATATGTGTTTAAGTGCTTGGGTGCACACTTACCTGATGCAGACCTTGCTGCTTCATCCAGGCCCTCTTGAGGCCTGAATGGGACTACTTTACCTGTAGGACTACTTCACCACCCGGGTGTGGTCGGGGAAGGATACATACCTGATTGGTGGAAGGATACATACCAGGAACTTCTTCCAATGCTATTTAAACCCCACCCGAACAGCCACACGTGCTTCGCGTTGTTCTGCACCTAGCAGCTGGACGCTCACCGTGTCAGCTCCTGCATCCTGACTTCAGCCACGCCTGCCAGCACCCTGGAACACCTGCAAGGGGAGAAAGGAAGAGAATTGGAGAAGAAAAGCCCTTACCTGCTAAATCTGCATTCCGGAGTCATTTCTCCAACGGCCCTGAAAAGGAAGACATCATTTTAAAGGCATTTTGTTTCGATCGCTGCAGCGCTGCATTTTACTCACCTTTGCAAGGCGCTTCCATCTTCAGCAGCGATCTTCCGGATTCAGCTACGCCCCGGCGCCTAGAGGAAAGAAGACAAGAACAAAGGTGAGAGGGAGAAAAGGAATAAGGAAAGCTCAGTTTCCTTTTAAGTCTTACCTGTTGGATTATTCCCATTGCATTTCGGGTCCTGCCGCTTCCTGGCATCTCCGGACCCCAGCCCCTATGGGGAAAAAAGACAAAGACATTGAATGAGCGAATGCAAAGACATTACCTGAGCGCTCATCCAGAACTGTTTCACTTCGGGTCGGCGCCATATCTCCGGCACTCCGAACCCCGGCCCCTAAAGGGAAAAAGACATAAGCATTAGCGCTTGCTGCAATTAGACAACGAACATTATTATTAAGCTTGAACTTTTGAACAGAACTTTACAGCGCCTTACCTGAACAGTCAAGCTTACCTGAACTCTCATCAATCCTCAATCCAGTGAAGTAACTGGGTTTCAACGCACCCCTGCATCAGAAGCAGGATGGAGAGCTCATCCTTCCAAACCCTAAGGTGAGGCTTCACGGGGAATCGTGGAGGAGGTATCGTGGAGGGTTGGAAGGGAGTGGGAGGCTTGAGCATTGTTCCACAGTTGGTAATACTCCCTTTTCACGCACAGGAGGGTATCCAACGAGCCAGGGAAGCCAGAATAGAGGGGCCCTTCCTGTCCATCTTCAGAGTTCTGCGCCTTCGACGCCGCGCCTCCGTGGGAACCAGGTGAGCGTTACAATACCTTCCACCTCATCTACCGACCGCCTGGACCTTCCAGTGATTTCCAATATGCTCTAACCCACTCCCTCTCAGACAACTTAAAAAACGCATCCAAAATCTTGCTCTTGGGGGACCTTAATCTAGGTCTTAAGGACCCTAAAGACCCACAAGCTAAAA